>NC_090746.1:38872540-38905040 GCF_036898095.1 Palaemon carinicauda | reverse complement strand
CTGACAGGTGCCACTTGTGCAATGCAGCCATGGAGAAAATCTTCAACATGATGTGGTTTATTTGGGCTGATCTGGAGCCGCCTCCTGTTGAGGCAGTGTACTATGACTGCACTGTCGAGAACCAGTCTGATATGGAGATTCCAGGCTGGATTGAGACGTTTTAAAGTGAGGAAGACTGCCATGGCCTCTAGGACGTTGATGTGCACTTGTTGGAAGACCGGTGACCATAACCCTTGGACTTTCTTGTGTTGGGAGTAACCTCCCCACCCTGTTAAGGAGGCGTCTGTGTGAACAACGAGTCCCGGGACCAGATGTTGTAAGGGAACCGACTTGGAAAGATTCTTGATCTTCGTCCAAGGCTGCAGACTTTTTCTCAGGATTGGGGGAAGGCGAGCACGTCTGTCTCGGCGTTTTGCGGTTGCTCTGGAGTGTCACACTCTGTTTATGTCCTTGAGTTTGGACCTTAGGAAGATTTCTGTCACGGAGGCGAACTGTAAGGAACCTAGGATCCTCTCTTGGTTCCTTCTGGAGGTCAACTTTTCCCTGAGAAATTGTTTTGTATTCCTCGCTATCTCCTTCCTTTTGGCTTTGGGGAGGCACAGCGTATGGGAGCACAGGTCCCATTGTAGTCCCGGCCATTGAAACTTGGTCTCCGGGACCAGGCGGGATTTCTCGAGGTTGACTAGGAATCCTAGTTGTCGAAGGAAGGTGAGGACTTTGTTCGTTGCTATGCGGCAATTCTGGGCATTGGCTGACCAGATTAGCCAATCGTCTAGATAGGCCACTACCTGTATCCCTTGAGTTTGAAGCTCTTGAATTACTCTGTCTGCTAGTTTGGTGAAGATTCTGGGTGCTATGTTGAGCCCGAATGGCATCACTTTGAATGCATAGGCTTGTTTGCCTATCTTGAAGCCCAGAAAAGGACGAAAATGCCTTGCTATTGGAACGTGATAGTAGGCATCTGTAAGATCGATGGAGGTGGTGACGGCCCCACGGGGAAGTAAGGTCCGCACCTGCGAGACGGTAAGCATATGGAATTTGTCGCAACGAATGAAGGAATTTAAACGAGACAGGTCCAGGATTACTCTCCGTTTGTCTGAGCCTTTCTTTGGCACGCTGAACAAGCGCCCTTGAAATCTTGAGCGACGTATGCTTTGGATTGCATTCTTTAGTAGCAGATCTTTTGTGAAGGAACGTAGTTCTTCCGTTGGTAGTTGGTAAAAGCTGTTCGGTGGAGGAGGTCCCTGTATCCAGCTCTACCCTAGGCCTTTTGAGATGATGCTGGAAGCCCAATCGCTGAACTTCCAATGGTCCCGAAATTTGTACAACCTCCTTCCTACCTGCAGTTTCTCAATGGTTGGAGGATGATTTGCCTCCTCTGCTTCCGCGGGAAGACTTGCCTCGGTGGTAACCCCTTCCACCACCTCGGCCACGAAAGGCACCCCTGGAACCCCTGTGACTCTGGTAGCCACGGAAAGAGCCCTGAGACTCATACGTGGGATTAAAGGCGGGGGAGAAGGAAGTCGAGGCGATCTGAGACTGAGGGACCAGAACGTATTGCTCTTGTTGTTGGCCCTTTGAGGTAGAAGGCTGGGGACCATGAGGAGCAGGTTGGACTGAGACCGGTTGAACCACTTGCAGAGGTTGTCTGAATTGGGAAGATTGGAAGGGCCTCAATCTCTTTGTGGAGGATTTATTTTTGCTTTATTTTTATTTTTGTTTTGCCAAATCCTGTGTGTGTGAGAGAGAGAGAGAGAGAGAGAGAGAGAGAGAGATATTGTGTTAGCGAGCGAAAGTAGTTAGTGTAACGATCGTTTGTGGTGAGGAAGACTGTTGGTATAAATGAGATTGTTTGTTTACATTTTTAGTAAGGTTACGACAGTGGTGAATGTTTCGGAGCGAATGCTTTTTTATTTGACTGCAGCTTAAGGCAGTTGTGTGAGTGCTGGATAACTATTTATATATTTTCGACCAGCGTGGAAGTGTTTTTTGATTTTCAAAGTAAGTACAGTTTTGTTTATCTTTGCTTGTCGTGATTGTGAATGATAGGAACAATTTATTATTTATCTTTGATTATAGTGCGATAGTTCAGTTAGCTAGAAGTGTTCGTAAGTGTTTTTCTTTTTTTATTTTGGCAGGCTGCGATTCCTCCTTTGGAGTGACTAAATTTCTAGAAAGTGGATTACTGTTGATGACCTGGCCTGGAACTGATCATATTTAGACTGCTTTTTTTTGGATTAACGATTGTCGATGACCTGGCCTGTTTATTTCGATTGCTGCTATTGATGATGATAATGATGATAAGGATGATGACGATGATGATTACGACCCCGATTAGGGAGGCAGTGGTGGCAACTTGCCATACAGTTTAACCTGTTAATCACAGATTGAGGGTTGTGCCGTGAAAGACAGTTCGGCAGTTTGTGAACGACTGTGTTGCAAATAATATATATGAGCATACAAATTTTGGTGTTGAACTCGTAATATATGTGTTTTGTGTTTTCATGTTTGGGTTGCGGTTAGTTTTAAGTTTCGTTAGGATTTATTGGATTGCGGAAAGGTTTTTTTGTTAATTATATATTTAGTTTTATTTATCTTATAGTGTTAAGTTTTGATTAGTTTAAAGTGTTAAGTTTTGATTGGTTTAAAGTATTTATTTTGAATGTTGATGGTTTATGATTTATTTTAAGGTTTAAGAATTATAGTTTTAAGGTTATGTTTTGTTTTGTTTTGTCCTTTTGTCCAAGAGTCTGGTTGTAGATTACGTAAGGGGAAAGTTTGTTTTGTGGAGACCATTGTAAGTAAGTAAGATTCAAGGGTGTGGGGGTTGTTTTTGCAACATCCCGCCACATTATTTTGGCGCCCGAACAGGGACTGCCGAGGTGGGATAGGAAGCCGGACTGTTGGACGAAGGACAGAATTTAGATATAAGGTTGATGAAAAATGGAAGGTAAATTAAAGGCTTTGGAGGAGGAATTGCGGCTGAGTAAGGAGCGTGAGGAGAGGTTGCTAATAGAGAATGAGAGGTTGAACTGGGAGAATGCGGTGATGCAGAAGGAGCTTAGGGAGTTAAAGGGAACTGTAGCGAAAGTGGAAGAATGTTTTGAGATGAGGATGAAAGAGAATGAGGAACAAATGGAGAACCGATTGGAAGATATGATGGTGCAAGTCATGGGGATGATGAAAACTATAATGGGGGAAGGTGCAGTCGGAGGAGTGTCCTTAGCTTCGGGTAATGGGTTGATAGTGGATGAGAAGGTTAAGGTTAGTGATAATGGGAAAGGAAGTGATAGTGATAGTAGTAATAGTGATGGTGATATTGAAGATAAGGGAATTAGGCATAGTAAGGATGAACAGAAAGGTGAGAGGAAAGATGAAAGAAAAGGTAAAAGTGATGTGAAGAAAGGGAAGAAAAAGTATCAGGCTGATAGCAAGGACGATCGTGAATGGGTGAAAGTGGTAAGTAAGAAAAAGGGTAAGAAGGGAATGGTTAAGGATAGGAATTTAAGTGTGGAAGTGGATTCATTATATTCGAATGAGGAAGAAGGTAACAAGGGAGTAGACAGTGATGATAGCAGTGAGAATGAACGTGATGTGTGTAAGACTGTGTTTATGAGAGAGGTACCTCGGTGTGAAAGGTTCAATGAGCATAGCAGTAGGGATGTAAATGATTTTTTCAAGGAGTATGAGAGGTATTGTCAGGATAAGTATGGTGATAGTAAAAGAGTTTGGGCTAGGGAGTTAGGAGAATATTTGACTGGGTATTTGTTGACGATGTATGGAGTGATAATGAGTGTAGGGGACGTTGATTATGAAAGTGTGAAAACGAGAATAATTGAGCAGGTAAAACGTATGAAAGGGAGTGTTAAGTATAAGCGTAAAAATGATTTTGATGAGGCAAGGATGAATGCAGGAGAAGCTATATCAATGTACGTATGTAGGTTGGAAACTTTAGCTAGGAAGAAGTATGGGGATGAAGGTATAAATGAGAATAAGGAGTTAATGAGGAAGTTTTTGGCAACAGTACCTGAGAATGTGTGTGAATTTATTAATTTGAAACGCAAAGAGAAAATGAGGTGGACGCAAGAGAGATTGACATGGGATGATATACTAGAGATAGTTGAGGATTATGAGTTAGATAGGTGCATGAAAGAAAGTAAATCTGTGAGTGTAAGAACTGGAATGGAAGAAAGTGTAATAGAATTTGGTAGTTATAAGGACGCAATTTTGAGAGGACCAATGAGGGTAGCTGATAATGTAGTAGATAGGAGTGTTAGGGCGAGTAATGTGGGAATACCTGTAAGGACAAATGAAGGGTTTAGGCAAGGGAATCAGGTTTGGAGGGATAGGAGTGCTAGTGCGCCGCAAGATAGGTCAGGTAGTTGTATCCGTGAAGAGAAGTGTTATAGATGTGGGAAAGTAGGACATAAGAAGAATGAATGTAGATGGGCTCTTGGTGCTTGTTTTGGATGTGGTGAGGTAGGGCATAGAATTAGCGAGTGCACGAAAGAGAAAGGGGTAAAATGTTATCGGTGTGGTATGACAGGGCACATAGCGAGTGGATGTCGGAGTAATCGTACAAATGTGATTTGCGGTAATTGTGGTAAGGATGGGCATTATGCTAGAATGTGCAAGGAGCCACGGGGTAAGTGTACTGAATGTGGTGCAGATGGGCATGTAGCTAGGGTATGTAGGAAGAAGGGAGGAAATCAGCCAGGATGTTCGGGAAACTAGAGTGTAAGAGGGTTCAGCTGGGTGAGTCCTCGAGTGTGTGCGGAGTGAATGTGATGCATGTTCGTGAAGGTTTATTACATGAAGACGTGATGGGCGAAAGAGCTTATGACTGCATGAGTGCAAAAGTAAATTTTAATGGAATAGAGCTAGTTGGTCTGATTGATACTGGTTGTGGTGTCAATTTAATGTTTAGGAATGCATACGATAAGGTAAGGGATGTGTGTGAATTTAGGGGGTGTAAAGGTGAAGTGAAAGGGATCGGTAATTTAAGTATGTCTGTGCAAGGAAAGTTACGAGAAAATGTTATGATTGGGGGGCTGATGATGGAAGATAATGATTTTTATGTGGTTGAGGGAGTAAATGACAAATACGATGTGTTGTTAGGTTATAACTTCTTGAAAAAATGCGGTATGATTGTACATCCTAGTGTAAATATGATAGAGATGAAAGTTAAGGGTAAATTTTGTGGGGAATTTTATTTGAATGAAGATGGTAGTGTATGTACGAAGGTATGGAAAGGTGTGCCGTTAATAGCAAAAGAAGGTGTTAAATTGTCTAAAGATGCGAGTGAGGTTGTCAGTGTAAAAGTTGCATGGCCGAATAGTCTGGGAATTGCCAATAGTGACAATTGTGAATATGTAGTGGAAGGTTCGGAAGCAAGTAATTTGGTGAAAGCAAGTGTGCATGTGTATGATGGTATTTTGAATTTGCAGGAGCCGAAGGTGTATGTGAGCTTGTTGCCGACTGTAAGGAGGAAGAGAATACGGGGTATACGTGAGGGTGATTGTATGGGATGTATGTATACGTTGGTCAATGTAGAGGATGAAAGGTATGTTAAATTGAGACGGGTTATGACGGGTAAGATAAAGCCGGATGACGATTGGGACTATGAAAGTTTGAAAGAAAGAATTAATGTAGATGAGAATATAAGTGAGGGGGAAAGGGAACAATTGTATAGGATGTTATGGGATAGACGGAGAGTTTTGAGTCGCGGTGACGAGGATTGTGGGGGATCAAAGCTGCCTGAATTTAAGATAGTTCTTAGTAATGATACCCCCATATATCAGCGTCCCCGACATTTTTCTCCGCCTATTGCCAGAGAAATAGAAGAGCAGTGCCAGGAGTTAGAACAAATGGGTGTAATAGAAAGGAGTGAGAGTGCCTGGAATAGCCCTATTGTACCTGTAAGAAAGCCGGATGGAAGTTTACGGATGTGTATTGATTATAGGAAGGTGAATGAAGTAACTGTTAAAGAACGTTTTCCGATGAATGTAGTGTCTGACTGTGTGTATAAGATGCATGGTATGAAAGTTTTTACAAAGTTAGATTTAGTTAGGGGCTATTACCAGATGCCTCTGGCAGAGGGGAGCAGGCCCATTACGGCATTTTCAAGTAGAAGTTGTCATTTTCAGTTTAAAAGATTAAGTTTTGGCCTTGCTAATGCGCCTGCTGCCTTCCAGAGGGCGATGAATGTAGTTTTGGCTGGGTTTGATAGACAGAAGGTGACTGTTTTTATTGATGATATTTTGATTGCTAGTGAGACAGTTGAGGAACACATGCAGTTGCTTGAAGCAGTATTAGAACGGTTGATAGAAGTTGGGGTGAAAGTTAAGCTTGAAAAGTGTACATGGTTGGCCGGGGAGGTGGAATTTCTTGGGCATGTGGTGAGTGAATCGGGTATAAGGAAGAGTGAAAAGTTTGTGAGTAAGGTGAGAGAGTTTCCACGTCCTCATACGGTGCGTGAGTTGAGAGGGTTTCTTGGGTTAATTGAATTTGGTCGGAAGTTTGTCAGAGATTGTTCGGGAATAGGGAAGCCTTTGAATGAGTGGACAGGTAAGAGAAATAGTACGAGACTGAAATGGGATGAGCGTATGATTGAAGCATTTGAAAACTTGAAAGAAGAGGCTGCGAGAGACGTCACTTTGGCTTTTCCCGATTATAGTGAACATGCGAGTATGCTAGAGTTATATACGGATGCTAGTGGGATTAGTATGGGCGGTTGCTTGGTTCAAATGCAAAGAATAAACGGAGATGAACAGTTGAGAGTGATAGCGTATGTAAGTAAAGCATTTAATAAGGCTGAGCGAAAGTATTCCACGATTGAAAGGGAGTTGGCTGCGATAAGGTTTTGCGTGAAAGCGTTGAAGGTATTTTTGTATGGTGTGAAATTTATTGTGCGTACTGACCATCAGCCCCTAGTGTACATGATTAGGAAAGAGTCTGTGAATGCTAGAGTTGCGAGGACAATAGAGGATTTGAATGAATTTGACTTTAAGCTAGAATATGTACCTGGGAGTAAGAACGTGATAGCAGATGCGATGTCAAGAATGCATGGTAAGATAGAAGAGAGTAGCGAGAATGATAGTAATTTTGAAAGGTTGCCGGAAGATTTAATGGTGGTACAAAGTTTTGAAGGGGATGACATGGTGTATAAATGTATTTTGTGTGGGTTAAATAAGGTTAAATTGAAGGGTTTGAATAGGGATATACCTGCTAGTATAGATGAGCTTAGAATGAGTGTTAGGAATGAAGTATCAAAAGAAATGGCATATAAGGAGGAGGATAGTATGCTTGAGGGTGAATTGTTATCAAAAGTATTGTTGGTAGTAAGTATGTTATATGGTGTCACTGTTTATTTGTATTTTGGGTGGAATCGTCCGATGCAGTACCGAGCAAATAAAGAGACTGAAAGGGAGTATATATTGAGGTTACAATGTAATGAAAGATGGTGCAAGTTGTTGAGTAAGAAGGAGGATTGTCCGAGTGATTTGAATCAGAGTGGTATGAGCATAGAAGATAGCGAAGATGACCATGGGTGTGATAAGGATGACCCTATTGATAGGAGAGTAAACATTTGTATGCATGGTGTAAAAGGAAGAATGATGACGTATGTGGGTATAAATGAGAATGAATACTGTAGTTTAATTGATACAGGTGCACAAGTGTCATTAGTGAATATGTCTGTTATCAAGGAAATAGAGCGGTACAATTGGGAAGTGAAACGGCAATGTACGAGTGTGAGAATTCATGGGATAGGTAAAGGAAGTTTGCTAGTTTGGGAAGAAGTGCGTTTGAAAGTAAAACTGGGAAGTATGGATGTGGAACATAATTTTATTGTAATGGGAGAGAATGAGATGCCTAGTTGTTTTTTGATAGGAATTGACTTTTTAAGATTGCATGATTTATCAGTTGATATTGGTAGTGGTTTGCTTCTGAAAAATGGATGTGAAGTAGTTGTGATAGAAGATAATAGTGTATTTATGGCGAATTTTGTTGGCATGGTTGATATTACGAGGAGTGAGGATGATCTACTGACTAAAGAGGAGGTGGAAGAAATGCAAGATGAATGTGAGGAAATTAAAAGGTTACGTGAATGTATGTTGAATAGTATTGAGGTAGAAGAATGGTCGTCTGATTTAGAGGTGTATAAGAAAGTTAGTAAGAGACTTATTGTGTGTAAGAATATTGTTTATTTTCTACATAAAGGAATGGATGAAGATATATATGTTCCTGTGTTTCCAATGCATGCAGCAGTAAGTATGTGTATGTTAGTGCATGACAGATATGGGCATATGGGTAAGAATAAATTATGGGAATGCATGCGGGAGAGATTGTTTACACCTGGCTTGAGTCAGATATGTAAGGATGTAGCGACTACGTGTGAAGATTGCCAGAAAGGGAAGTATCAGAGAGTGCATGCTAATCCGCCTGTTTTGAGATTACGTATGAAAGAACCATTTGAGATGTTTGTGATTGATTGTGTTTCGTTGCCTGTGACTGCGAGAAGACATGTGGGAATGATTGTTATGGTTGATCACATGAGTAAATTTACCTATGCAATACCCATCAAGGATAAACGGAGCGAGACTGTTGCAAGAATGGTTGGTCAAGTGATGTTGCCGATGTGTGTGTGTAAGCCTGTGAGAATGTTAAGTGATAATGGCCCTGAGTTTGTTGGATGGGAGTTTGAGCAGATGTTAAGAGAATGGGGTATTGAACATGTGTATTCGACTCCTTATATGCCAAGTGCGAATGGGTTGGCTGAAAGGACTGTAAGAACATTAACTGAAATTTTGCGAATGATGAGTACATGTGGTAATGATTGGGATTTGTATGTTGGTAGAGCGTTGTGGGCTTACAATGCAACAGTGCATAAGAGTACGGGTATGTCTCCATGTAAGTTTGTGTTAAATTTTGAAAAAATAATAAGACCGAGGTTGGGTGTGTCGGAGGATGATAGAGATGTGTGGAGGAAAGCAAATAAGAGGTTTGAAAGCTTTAAAGTTGGTGAAAGAGTGATGAAAGAAGTAATTGAAAAGGGTAGAATGAATGTAAATAAGGTGCGTGATAAATTTGAAGGTCCCTATGAGGTGTTAGAAGTTGGTTCGAGTGGATTAAGTTACGTTTTGGGTAAGTTGTGTGTGGGTGGTATTGTGGAAAAAATTAGGGCCCACCACAACCAGTTGCGTAAATGGAAAGAGGTACCTGAGTATATCCAAGAGAATGGGATGAGTAAATGGTTGAAAAGGAACAAGGGTGAACCTAGTATGTATGAGGACTTAGGTCTGGAAGGTAAACAGTTAGTGTTAGTAGAATATAAGAAAAGGAAGAATACAAGAGCTTTAAGTAAAGATGAAAGAAGGGGAAATTTTATAAGTAAAAATGAGAATAGAAATAAGTATGACAAGGGTGTAAATGTGCAAGTGTGTATGGAAGATAAATGTGTTAATACAGATGAATCATGGCTGAGTATGAATGATACCTATAGTGTGTGTGGCTTTTCCTTAGGCGATGTAAAAGAAAGGATGACGAATGCAAGAGTGAGAGATAGGAGAATGATTAGTAGTATGAATGAATCTTTTACTAAAGTTGAGAATGTTTTTGATGAAATGGATGAACTGTTTACAGAAATGAGTGTAATTATAGGGCCAGATGAGAACGAGGTAGATATGATTGTACATGATATATTAGATGATAGGGATTTAGATAGGAATAGTGTTAATGTAGCTAATGATTGTGATAAGGAAGAAGTGAATGAGAGAGTATATGGAGGCCCAGTTACTCGGAGTAGAGGTCCCGTTCCCGACTGCGACTGGGTTATGAAAAAAATAATGTAAGTGTTGTGTGAGAAGGATTTGGCAAAGTAAGGGGGGAGGAATGTGGAGGATTTATTTTTGCTTTATTTTTATTTTTGTTTTGCCAAATCCTGTGTGTGTGAGAGAGAGAGAGAGAGAGAGAGAGAGAGAGAGAGAGAGAGAGAGAGAGAGAGAGATATTGTGTTAGCGAGCGAAAGTAGTTAGTGTAACGATCGTTTGTGGTGAGGAAGACTGTTGGTATAAATGAGATTGTTTGTTTACATTTTTAGTAAGGTTACGACAGTGGTGAATGTTTCGGAGCGAATGCTTTTTTATTTGACTGCAGCTTAAGGCAGTTGTGTGAGTGCTGGATAACTATTTATATATTTTCGACCAGCGTGGAAGTGTTTTTTGATTTTCAAAGTAAGTACAGTTTTGTTTATCTTTGCTTGTCGTGATTGTGAATGATAGGAACAATTTATTATTTATCTTTGATTATAGTGCGATAGTTCAGTTAGCTAGAAGTGTTCGTAAGTGTTTTTCTTTTTTTATTTTGGCAGGCTGCGATTCCTCCTTTGGAGTGACTAAATTTCTAGAAAGTGGATTACTGTTGATGACCTGGCCTGGAACTGATCATATTTAGACTGCTTTTTTTTGGATTAACGATTGTCGATGACCTGGCCTGTTTATTTCGATTGCT
This sequence comes from Palaemon carinicauda, assembly GCF_036898095.1. Lineage (NCBI taxonomy): Eukaryota > Metazoa > Arthropoda > Malacostraca > Decapoda > Palaemonidae > Palaemon > Palaemon carinicauda. The sequence goes on along the minus strand of NC_090746.1, from coordinate 38,894,531 downwards.
GCTATTGATGATGATAATGATGATAAGGATGATGACGATGATGATTACGACCCCGATTAGGGAGGCAGTGGTGGCAACTTGCCATACAGTTTAACCTGTTAATCACAGATTGAGGGTTGTGCCGTGAAAGACAGTTCGGCAGTTTGTGAACGACTGTGTTGCAAATAATATATATGAGCATACAAATTTTGGTGTTGAACTCGTAATATATGTGTTTTGTGTTTTCATGTTTGGGTTGCGGTTAGTTTTAAGTTTCGTTAGGATTTATTGGATTGCGGAAAGGTTTTTTTGTTAATTATATATTTAGTTTTATTTATCTTATAGTGTTAAGTTTTGATTAGTTTAAAGTGTTAAGTTTTGATTGGTTTAAAGTATTTATTTTGAATGTTGATGGTTTATGATTTATTTTAAGGTTTAAGAATTATAGTTTTAAGGTTATGTTTTGTTTTGTTTTGTCCTTTTGTCCAAGAGTCTGGTTGTAGATTACGTAAGGGGAAAGTTTGTTTTGTGGAGACCATTGTAAGTAAGTAAGATTCAAGGGTGTGGGGGTTGTTTTTGCAACATCCCGCCACATCTTCCTACCTCGAATTGGGGTACTAGTAGGCTCATATTTCCTCTTTGAAACCAGGCCCCACCTAACCTTGAGGTTTTGGTTGGCTCTAGCTGCCTCGCTAAGGACCGAGTTAACTAAGTCCTCTGGGAAAAGATCCGAGCCCCAGACTGGAGCTTTGATGAGCTTATTAGGTTCGTGCCTAATCGTGGCTTCGGATAGGACGTGTCGTTGACAACGGGTCCTGGCGTTTGCAAAATCATAGGCGTCAGCCATAAAGTTTTACAAAAGCGACTTAGTGAGGACCTTAAGGAGGTCCTCCTCGTTGTAAGTGGCGACGGTCAATTCAGAAAGGGCAACTGAATCAAGGGATCTGCTGAATCTACACCTCAACTCGAATTCCAATTTAATGAGACACCGGGAGTTTGGGAAGCCGTTCGCTGAACTGCGTCGAGGCACAGTCCGGGCTTAACTTACCTACCAAGAAGGTACCTGGGGCGTTCCGCCAACATTCATTGTCTCCCGGAAAGAGAAGGGAGGTTAAGTCGGTCTCCCTGAGTTGAGGTAAAGGCTTCTCTTCCTTGATAGCCTGAAAGACCGTCTCTATGATCTTGGTCGCACATGGGGTAGGGGTCTGGTCGTCGGCCACAAACATAGTATAAGAACTTTTGTAGGCCGTAATCATTGTGTTCAAGCAGTCCCACTCATTGAACACGCGGACCAAGACAGACTGTGCCTGTTCTTTAGGAAAATTAACAGTTTCCTTTGGGACCTTATCCAATCGAATCAGAGCCTCTTCCGTGAGGCGAGCGTAGCCGGGGAAGGGGAATTCAAGACCCGGCGGGTAGAATTCATAATCCGCAAGAGGCCGGGTACCGAAACTTTCAATTGACAACATACCCTCCGAGAAGGGGGCATGCAATGCTAACCTCCAAGGGTTATTCTTTTTGAAAGGAGGAAGCTTGGAGACGTCGGGGATGGGGTATTGCTGTTGTGGCGGTGGCAGCCCTGGGCGCATGAGTCCCTGAACTAGGCTCTCCATGGAAGCTATTCTCTCTTGTGATTGCTGTGTATGAGACGATAGCATCGACTCAAAACGAGCAAACATCTTCTCGGAAAAATCCACCGGGTTAAATGATTCCGCCGAGGGGGGGGGGGAGAACAGGTGCCGGAACAGAGACTACTCCGTGAGAGGTTGAGGGCACAGCAATTGGGTCTTGAGAGACTCTGGTGGAGGAAGATTTAGCCTTCGAAGATGATGATCTCGAAGACTTGTGGTCTTTGGAAGACTTGGAAGGCTTATGATGAGCCTTCACCTTGGGGATAACAGGGCGGGGACTGAGATCAGTCCCGGTTGTCCCCGGAAAACCTTGAAAAGAAGAGTGTTCAGAAGTAGAAGAGAAAGCCGGGCTAGGGAGAGGAATCTTAGCCCGGGAACCACCTGACTCACCTATGTCCCCACCTGCGTCGGGATCATCCAGAGCCATGGGTTCCACATCGAGGTTGAGGGTAGCGACGTCCTCAGTTAGGGTGCCGCCCGTCTCTTCTTGGTCCGGGGCCAGAAGAAGGGATTCGATCCTCTCGATGATAGGGTCCGCCAACTCTTTGGGAACCGCAGCTGAAGTTTTAGCATGGGGGTAGAGACGGGAACACCATTCTTCAGAGAGGATATAAGGCTGTTTGGCCTTCACGTTGCGGGCAAACCCGCCAATCCAGATCTTGAGGGTAGCCCGAGCTGTATCTTTTTCAAGTTGGGAGCTCTGAAAGAGAACAGACTTTTAGCGAGGGATATTTGTGCCAAAGAAAAGTGGAGAAGTCCAAGGACTTCGTAGACACGAAGTGAAAGTCATGCGGGAAGTCCAGAGGACTGTGGCCTTAAAAATAACAATTGTAATTAATGTAAACTATCGAAATTAATCGTAACTCCCTACAAGTCTGTATTAATTAAAATGCACTCACCGAGTCAGATGTTAGAGTGGAGGTCATTGTGTAGCAGACTACACAATTGTCCGGATGCCAAACAGCTAAGTCATCCACTTGGACAGAACAGTGGGCGTGCGAACGACACACGTCATGGCCGCAGGGTTGATGGAGGACAGCGGCACATGCCGTCATCGCACAGCGTACAGTCTGTAAAATAAAAAATGCATGAGTATCTTAAAGGAAAGCAAATTAGGGGCCCGGAGGCCCCGGAGCTTAATATATATATATATATATATATATATATATATATATATATATATATATATATATATATATATATATATATATATATATATATATATATATATATATATAATGTGTTTTCTTTATTTGCACTATTAAATTCGAAGGTATGTTTGGCTCAATAGATTGCGTGCAAGATGATATTACGGGTGAACGAGAATTCTGCTGGGTCGCGTATATTATTTCTTTATTAGTGAGACAAGTTATTGGTTCTTCAACGTATGTTACGGTTACATTTGTCGTCTCCTTTTTATCCAAAACTGATTTTAAGGTATTAGAAGACTTATAGAATTTTCCTTTGATATACACGCCGTGCTTGGCAGGGGCTAAGATAATGTTTTGATTTCCCATAGATGGGTATCCTATTATTACAGCTGGATACATATCAATGTTTTGTACAACAACAAATGTATCGGCAAACGTGCGTTTACCGACTTTGAATTGAACATGAGTTATGCCTATGACATTTAATTCATTATTTCCTATACCTGAGAGTCTCACTCCGGATTTTTCTATGGGAAAGTTCGAAAACAACAAATGATGTGTCCTCAAATCCATGATATTACGTGGACTACCAGAGTCAAAAAATAACGTAAAGGATTTGTGTTCTAAATTTACAGCATATAATGCTTATTATTGTATGAATTCGTTGCAAATCTACGGGAGCATGCACTGTTTTACTTAATTCGGCCGTGTGTTTCATAGGAAAATCTATTGCCTCACAATGATCTGATAAAACATTAAATTGATTATTCAATACTACTGATGTTGACATGAATGACCTTGACCCAACATCACTCTCTTCCCCACTGGAGTTAATTATGTGGTATTTGCTTTGCTCTGCACATTCTGAAAATTAGTCTGACCTTGCGAGGTCTGGTTTGACGACCCAGGCTCAGCGTTATTCGAAGAACTGTTTGTTTGTTTGGGATTCTGAACTACATTGACGTTTGGCTGTTTCTTCTTATTGAAATGAGGATTTTTCTTTTTATTTCCATATGGAACTGACTGTGGAATTGACTGTGTATTTCTAGGATTCTGTTGTGTCTTACGCGAGTAGCACTGACTATATGAATGAGTTGAACTATTATGTATCGAACAGAATTTCGTTCTGCAGTCCGCGATCAAGTGACCTTGACGTTTACAATTATAACACGTCATTCCCGCAACTTGACTATTATTAACTACATTTACCTGTTGTGGCTTTGTTTCATTCTTTGCAAAAACTTTAGTTAACACGGGATCAAGGTCAGGACACTTAGACGTGTTTTTTTTATCTGTTTATATACATCCAATTCCGTACTTGCAGGCGTTAACTTTTTATCAAAACACCGCACTAAAGCTTCAGGCAACATAAGTGTCATGCAAGTTAAATACATTAATTGTAAAAAATCTTTCATGGAGATGTTATCTCTAGTAACCCAAGTGGAATTACCTAAAATATCTTGATATTCATTAAGCCTATCAGCTATGAGAGCTGCTCTCTCAATAACATTAAGCCGATTCATAGTGGCTTGATTAAGTGTATTTCTTAACGTTAATACTACATCCAAGGCTTCTTCACCCCCATAGACCGCGCGTAATCTAACTTTGAAATCATCCCAGGCAACTGCTTCTTGAAATGAAACACCTCTTAAATACGCACTCGCATCCCCCTTAGAAAAATCTATAAAACTTTTAGCTTCTTGTAATTGTACAAAATGGTCTATGATTTGTTTGGCATTTAAATGGGCATCTACGGATGAAATCCATGACTCCACATTTTGAGGCAAGAACCCATTAACCCGACCCTGAAAAGGAAGGATTGCAGACCTGGCATTTACAAGCGTCACAATCGGGAGAGGATTAATCTGTCCTACGCCACTAGGTCCAGGGATGGGGCTCACAGGGGGCGTCATGACTACTGTATTTCTTTTTCTATCTCTTTGACCCCTTGCAATTCTATCAAAATATCTATATGAATACAGACGTCCACTGCGTAAATGCATAAGCACTGAATGATAAAGATTATAACAAAATTCCCCAAAACATTGCTCCTAATCCCAAGACATTTCCCGAGAATTTCTGAAAGAAAACAGAACACAAAGATATTTCCTGAGAATTTCTGAAAGAAAACGGAACACAAAGATATTTCCCGAGAATTTCTGAAAGAAAACGGAATTAGCACAAAGAGAGAAAAAATTCTAGATGAGAATTCGGAGTTGAACACAGTTTCCTTTAATGAAAGGAAAATAAAAGATTAGCAAACCACTCACTCCGGTAATAATCGACTAACGACTCGTGATAACTACACTTCACTGCCCAAACTGAAACGAATAAGAAAATTGTACCTAGCTAGCTTTATATGGTTCTGTGTGATGTCGTCATATCCTCTCTCTCTCTTGATGTTTGGGTGAATGTTTCGGTCCGATTTCCTCTCTTGATGTTTGGGTGAATGTTTCGGTCCAATTTCCGTTGAATGTAGTGCTTTCTGGATATGTTTTGTAAGCGTTGAACGTCAGTCCTTGGGTTTCCTAGGATGTTGATTGAAGATCCAGTTCATCAGTTTGTATGTATAACATTCATTAAATGTTTTCTTCTTCGATGGACTATGATACTTAGTCAAAATTGTAGATTCATTACTGTTGATTTCTTGAAGATCTTTCTTTGGTTTTTACAGCTTTATTGTTGATTTCTTGAAGATCTTTCTCTGATTCTTATAGTTTTATCGCTGCCACCATTTATTAGTGTGCTACTGTTATTAACACACATTGAGTATGTGTTGTTTGAGATGTTGAGTCTTGAAATAAAGTCAAGCATATTAACTTTAAAATGGTTTATTCTCTAAAAACAACAGTGTTAACATCTCCATCACAGGAGTATAGCTGGTTTGGTCGGATGACCAATTCAGGTGAAGAATAGATAAGAACTGCCTAAAATATCGATATCACAGATATCGTATATTTAGTTATCTCAGCATTTAAACACAATATGTAAACTTTACATTAATCTAGGAAGACACCTGCATCCGGTGGCGACACAATCTTTCACACGGTATGCATTTGTGTTTATGCTTCATAAAAATGTTACATTGCTGAGAGATGCAAAATGCATCCTGTTATGATTTTGTCTGACTACAGCAAATCTCACGCTAGCTTCTTCTTCCACAATGACATATTACGTCATGTGTTTTAAACATGTAATAACTATCACATTTATATATCAATACAGTATCATGATAAAAAATTTTTTATATACATCAAGTATCTTGAAGGAAAGCAAATTAGGGGCCCGGGGGGCCCCGGGTGCTTAAATTATATCAATATCATGATAAAAGATTTTATTACGACTGTATTATGAATGAGAATAAGTCAGTCCGTAACCATGATCATATCAAAGGAGGGAAGGGAAGGTCGAGAACTAGGATCGTATATAAATATATATATGTGACTAATATATAAAGTTAATCCAAGTAATAATGAGTAACGTTGGCTCCGGAGGCTCAACTAAACAACTCGACCAGATGGTAATGTATAAAAGCTACGTCCGGGGATCCCGTAATGAAAGTCTTTACTGTATATATATATATATATCTATATGAGGTCCGTGAGGTGCGGGACACCATAGAGGGGGAAGGTACCACGGACCGAGCAGAATACTTCCCGTCGACCGTTGGCCAAACGAGCGACGGAAAGAAAAAGACTACGACCGGATAGAGTAGTACAAAAGGTGTAAAATAATGTACGTTAATGTATAATAATAATAGCAAGCCTCACAGATCAACGGGAACCGCCCGTGCAAAGAGAGCGAAAGGCCCCGGGGTGGGGAACATAACGCAACATAGTGACTCTAACTCGACATGGGAGAGAGAGAGGGAAGGTAACCCTGGGGTGGGGTATCGGGCGGGAGGGAGGCTAGGAGTGGGGCGATAGCAGGTATACCAACCTGCCAGTCCCACGATTGATATGATCACGCGGAAAGACTAAATAACACTATAATAAACATAACACATGGTAAAATAAGATAGGAAGGCATGCTTGATGATAAAAATAATAAAATAATAATAAAAATAACGATACATCAATCGTAAAACAAACGAGGGAACGAACATGGGACAGGAGAAAACCAAGCCTAACAGCGCTGGGAGCTAGGCAGGGCTACCAACATAACACAGAGTCAGTGAAGTGCCGACAAAATGAAAAACTAATATCTGACTCATGAAAGTCCCTCGGGCTAATGCAAGAAAAACGAATGACGTTAATAATGAGAAGCACGTCCGTGGCGTGCGAACGTAAAACAAAATTAATGGAAATAGAAATGCCCGAAGGCGACCAGGCATGCCAACCTAACGAGAATACGCTAACGTATATCGTAATAACTGTTATCGTAATAACAGGACATCAATATAATAAAATAACACTTTGTGTGAACCGTGGATACCCAGAAAGTTCATAACGAGAAACAATCAGTATGGAGGACTCATTGTAAAGCGTTAAGAACGACAAGAGAGAGAGAGATAGGAGGAGGCCGAGCGCTATGAAAGACCCAAACGGGGTCGTGAAATATAAAACTGTCATAATATAAGCAAAAAAGGGCAAGGCCCCCTCCAAAATCTCAAAACTCATAGATCTGGTACTTAACTTAGATGGAGTGACAGTAGAGTCCGACATCTTAAGGTAAATCCAGGTAAACCAGCGAAATTCACACACCGAGGCAAAAAATGTTTGGATAGCGCGTGCTATGAAAAAGGAGTGACGTCACTGGCGTGGGATCGCTAGTAGTAGTAGGATGTTGAACGGCACCTCGCTGTTCGGGGATATTGATAGGAGATATCTAAATGGTGCGAGGCCTCTGGTTGTGATTTATTCACGCCCCAGTATTATACCGACACCTTACTAAGGTGAGCGAGCTGGGTTCAACCTAGCATTCCTATAAAAATTTTTCTCTGGTAAATTCATAGCAGTTTTTAGATTAGAAATGATGTAAAAGGAGCATTTCACTCCTATTTCACTGGGCGGCACGGGTCGGAGCCCAGAAAAGTCTTTGTCACATCCAAAATCCTTGTAACAGACACACACACACTCTCTCTCTCTCTCTCTCTCTCTCTCTCTCTCTCTCTCTCTCTCTCTCTCTCTCTCTCTCTCTCTCTCTCTCTCTCTCTCTCTCTCTCTCATAATTTCAGCTTTAAAAAGTTATGAAGTGTTTGCAACACAATCATTAGCAATCTAAGAGAATCTCCATGGCACTTATGACTATGACCATTTCTTCTTCTGGGGCCCCATGTAGCCTTCCTTATCCTTGCTTGCGTTACAGTGGGGAAACGTAAGGTACCAGATCTTAGAAAAAGAAAATATAAATAAATACAATAGCACAATAAAACTGAGTTGCATTTCTATATTAGAACTGATAAATAATACATAAATCAGTTGTTATCATTTGTACAAAATAATGATAAATAAGAAGAAAAACATGAGCAAGCATTTACTCACAATGTCATCTAATAGTGTCTCTTTTGATAGAGGTTGTGTTACCTCAGGGAAGTTTAAGGCCCTCCATGAGTACTTTCTTCTGCCTTTCATTAGCTGTACTTTATGTCCCTTCATACAAGATGAAAGGTGTGTCAAGCAAATAGAAAAGCTAGCTCAGTCTCTGTGCATTTTTATTGGCCACTAAGACCGACTAGGAGATGAGTGGAGAGAGACGGCAAAGCTCACATTCCCATAACCCCCCTGCTCATATCACCCCTGGATTTTGAAGAAACATTGAAGTACATTTGCTCAGAGGAGTCTGTTCGCCCACATTTCTATAAGGTTTAAGGGTAAAAAAGGTCACATGAAATACTGATGCATAGAGTTAAGCCTGGGGAAAAATGTTTGCTTGATCTATTTTGGCTGAGGTGACCCTAACACCCTTGCTCCACTGTGTGCCTCGTGTATCTTTATTCTTTTTAATGGAAATTTACTTATATGGTAGGTAAGTTGTAGAAAGCTACATATCTAAAAACTTTGTAACAATATAAATTTCTGATTCCTTAAACAGTAATTGAATACTTAATACTTAGGATTTCATTATTGCAGGTGATTATCCACAAACCACATCCACCAGTAGCGATGGCCTTTGGAGTCCAAACGGGACGGGTACTCGCTTGTTTGGAGAAAATGCAGCAGCTTCACCTCCACCCTCAGTTCACCCTAGCTACCAGAAGAAGACAGCTCAAGAAAAGATGCAACGTTTACGTACTCCACAGGTAAACTAATTATTTTTATTAATCTCCCCTGCCATTTATGTGGCTTCCTTTTCAAAGCTTGGTAAATGTACTCTTCTAGCCTACAATCTAGTTGAATATGAGATTCTATGGCAGTGTATGGTAATAAGAGTAGGTTATTTTTAAATATAAAACTTACCCGCTGGTTATATAAGAATGGCTAGCGTCCCTGACGCCTCGGCAGGAAATTCCCAAAATCTCGCGCAGCTATCGCAGATATGCCAGGTGTACACTAGTGCCCTCACGGTACAACAGGTAGAACCATACCCAACCTCTTCAGATTTTTCCCTGCCGGCATGGCCGTCGGTTCTATTGGAAATTCTCTCTCGCTTTTTACTCTGTTTGAACGTTATTTGGTGATGTATTAACGTTTTTTGAGTTTAGGCTTTTGCTTTTTGTTTTATTTGAACAGTTATCATGTATTTATAACTTGAAAGGTAAGATTAAAAGGTTTTTTTGACCTATTTTAAACCACAAAAGCATGGGACGAAAGGTAAACACCTCGTCCATTGATGACGTCACAGCCTTATGTCGTAGGCTATAAGTCCGACTTGCTTTTACAAAGAATTGTAAGTGAATACTTTCTTTTGAAATATTAAGTTATAAATTTAATTAAAGAATTATTAATCTAAGAAAATTTTATCCTTTTACTAGTTTTCTTGAAGTAATCTTCAATCTGTTTGCGAAGATTAACTAGCGTTCAGTTGTTACGCATTTATCAGTATTGTTACAATAGTACAATATTTCGTAGAGATTTTTATGAATAGTATTTTCTTCTTACTTCTGAAGTTTTTTAGTTGTACTATATAAGAGGAACATTTTATTTTGAAATTAATTGATCCTGTCAGTATTTTTCCTTAGTCAGAGATTAAAGGAAGTTAAATTTCACTTAATGTTTATACGAATCGATGTAGAGCACGATTTTATGTATCGTTGTTTCCATAGTGGAATACCAAGTTTGTTCGTATATTAAGTGTAAATGTTCCAATGAATACGAGTGATGATTCATCTCTTATTGGAATTCCTTAATTTAAGGGTTTATTTTATTTTATAAATATACCTATTAAGGTAATATTTAATGTTTAATATTTACTTTTTCGCTGCATTTATATGGGATTCAGTGACTTTTCATTCCCATTCGAACGATTGAGAAATTGAAAGTCTCAATTTAAGAGTTCATTTCGTTTGAGAGAATGTATGCTTTAGTTTTCAAATGATTGTGAAACTTTCTTTTTAACAAAGAAAAGAATGAAAATTTTTAGTGTTAAATTACGCAGTGAATTTTATTCAGTAGAGAGTGCTCCTGTTCGGACCTGTCGTTATCCTAGTCATAGACCTCTGTCAAGCTCCCGGAAGAGGAGAAGTTGAGTCGAACGACGGAAGGAATCGAGAGGGTAGCCAGGCGCTACAGTCTTTTAAGACCCGAACAGAAGTCCTCTTGAGCGCAGAACGCTCACCCTCGTTATATATAGAGCGAGGTATTAATGTTGTCAAATATTATACGCGCTTTTCAGGCACTAAGCTGAAAACAAAATTAGATTCGTTCTGCGTATTTACGTTTCAAACAACAGCTCTCGTTGATGACACAGTCTTATCGACCGGCTGTTGACGGTGAGCCTGGGCGTTAGTCTTTGGTGGTAGACCCGTTGTCGCACAGGCGGCCTGTTGTCTCTGGGACTGACGTGATATCGCACAGGCGGTCTCCCAGTTTCACTGTTCAGCGGCAGGTCGATGTAGATTTGTCTCGGCAGAGCTCTGTTTCACAGCAACTATTAAAAGAAGCAGACAGCCGATTGTCAGTTTAAGCTTGATGATGTTCGCCAAATGGCAGGCGCGAGGCGCAAGTGGAGACTGAGCGGAAGCGTGACGAGGCTCAGAAGTTGATTAATGAAGGTGCTGAGTGTCGGCGGCAGCGCCAGGAAGGCGCCAACCCCCAGCGTGGCGACACTAGTTGAGTCACGAGTGGGCAGAGCGCCAGCGCGAGCAGCGGCAGTAGCGCGAATATCACGTGAGCACAGCGCGCCAGGACGAGGTGGAGCGCCAGCGCCAGCTAGATTTATTCTATTATAAAATCAATCGTGACAGCAAGCCAAGGCTAGTGGCTGTCGATTGGATGTGGATATGGAACAACGCAAGCGCGCCCATGTTACCCCTGATGCGCTGGCATAGCTCCAATCTCTGAGGGTTGGAAGTAGACCTGGATGAGGTTCTCTCTCACGAGGATCAATTGGAGAATATCTCGGAGAGAAACCACATCAACTAAAAAAAAAAAAAAATAATAAGAATAATAATAATAATAATGCTAGTCTTCTCAGAATTTTTTCCAGACTATTTTACACCAGTTACTCCGTGATCTCCCCCTTATGAGTTTACCTTAGGCAAGGCAGTGGAGACTTCCTTCGATACAAAATGGTGCTTTTCCCGCTCTTATAAGAGTATTGAAATTAATGAGAGCATGGATGGATTTAAGAAAAGCTCTGGGCAGGACATGTTTTTCTTTTCCACCAGTCAAGTTCGCTTCTAAGTCGAATGTTGGGTATGAGATGGGGGAAGTCTTGGGTTTGGGAGTTCCGGCGTCTGCGCAGAGAGACTTCGCAAACCTGGTAGATTATTCCCGTCTCCTGGCCATGAGAAGGAATAGACTGTAGTAGTCAATGTCAAGAGTTTGACCAACTCTTGAAAGGATAGTTCAGAGAGTTGAGGTATTTAATTTACTTGACTGGTCACTGGGAGTCTTAAGCAGAAGAGTAACCGAGATGAAGGACACGGACACAAGTACAGTAGGGTCCCGAATTACACGTGTTCTAATTACGCGATTCCTCAATTACGCGATCGATAGTTTTTAAAAATTAATTTTCCTGTATTTGCGAGGAGCATTCTAAATCCGCGAGTCAAGCACCGCGAAGCGTAGGAAATCTATTGTTTTCTTAATTGTATGGGGGGGGGGGGGGTGATGGTTCCCCGATGTCTGAGAAGGGGGGGGGGGAGAATGTGAGAGAAAGATTTCTGTTCAAACATTTTAAGACTAGTTTTGGATGAAAAATGTTAAGGTTTGCCCATCTGTTGTGTGAACTTGTCGCTAGGCCTAGCCTAACTGTCCAACACCTATATGTATAATATTCCATATTTGTACTAATTAATTTTTATACTTACGTTGTGATTATGGTGAAAAATCCTTATTCATTAAACTTTAAATTAAAAACCATCAAAATAAAGACTATTTTATATCATGCTACTGCCAAACATGTCACCACAACCAAACCCATTACTTTGTTTAGTACGTTCCATCGCCGATCATAACGAACTCGCTAACCAATTTTTACATCTGTCTATAGGTTAACTTTTGCGGCAAAAGATATCTTACCAGGTACTATGTAATAATAATGTTATAATTAATGTTTTATTTATCCTTAGAAAATCAAAATATATGAAATATGAGCAATTTTGTTTCGTGTTGTTTTTTTTTTCCTAAAAAAACGCCTTCTTAAAAGGAAAACGTTTTTTTTTTACGTTTCATCGTCGATCATAAACGCATTTACTCCTGAAAGTGATATTGAAGAGCTTTTACTAAAGATGTTATTATAAATAAAGATTATAAATAGGTGGTAAAATATCTATAATTAAAGTGTAGCAGCATCAAGAAATGTTGGGGTTCGCCCTTTACATAAGAATGTACTGTACATTGGATTAGACAGAACGTAGAAAAAATCAATTAGGGAAAAATCGGTATTCGATATCCTCTTCATCAGCATCGTCATTCGTCAATCGGGCTTTTTATTTTTTTTATTCTCAGTCGCTAACTAGTTATCGCACTGCCAAGATCTGCACACATTCCGATAATTCATATTTGAAGGTTTTCTGGGAGAGGATGGATAGAGAAAATACCGAACTATATAAAATGTTTTTATAACCTGTTAAGCGTCACCCACGATCTACTCGGTACCGCCTTCAACTGTATATTCCGTTCATGACTTTAATTGCCTTTTACAAGCCATCAGTCTCGTGATGTTACTTTACTCGTATAGTAAGTATAGGATCACCACTTGGCAACACTCTCAGCATATGGGGACTGTGAATAGAAACTTATATGATGTCTGGCAACTATTTTTCTGAAGGTAGCTTGATGTTACAAAACTCTGGTTTGAACTGGTTTCCTATCAGTGCGCTCGGGCGTTCATGCATAAGTGGTTATTTGTTGTTCCTTTTGTAATGAAAGGTCTAAAGAGGAAGGTTATTTCTTTAGATGAAATAAATGATATTTTTGTTGTGGAATTTGATAATGATAACCTGTTTGATAATGAGAGCACTAGTTCTGAATCCTCCAGTGATGAGTATATTGAAGAAACAAAGTTTTCTTTCGATGTCGAAAGCGAAAATGACTTCTCATTACCGAATGACTGGACAACGAAATTTCACAAAACTATAAAGGGAAAGGAAACGCCGAGAGAGAGAGAGAGAGAGAGAGAGAGAGAGAGAGAGAGAGAGAGAGAGAGAGAGAGAGAGAGAGAGAGAGAGAGAGAGAGAGAGAATAAAGTGGATAAATAATGTACAAATGTATGACGAACATATTTGAAAACTATACAGGAAACGATATGAAGAGAGAGAGAGAGAGAGAGAGAGAGAGAGAGAGAGAGAGAGAGAGAGAGAGAGAGAGAGAGAGAGAGAGAGAGAGAGAGAGACCTATCCCTTTCCTTTTGTTGCTTATCCAGGCGTAAGATTTACGATTGAAGATAAAAAGAACCCATTAGAATATTCAGTATTATGTAGCCATTTGAAATTAAATAATAGTAGTATTAATTGTTTTTCAATATTAAACTTACCCGATAATCATGTAGCTGTCAACTCCGTTGCCCGACAGAAATCTAAGGAGGGATACGCCAGCTATCACAATACTAGAAGGGGGTGTACTAACAGCGCCACCTGTGGCCAGGTACTCAAGTACTTCTTGTTGACACCTCCTCAATTATTCCTCTGTCGTGCCTCCGGCTAGACGTTCTGGGATACGCTCATGGTCTTCGAGTTTATTCTCGCTTATTTGGTGATGTATTCTCTTTGATTTACGGCTGTCGCATTACTGGAAACCTTCTGATATTAGCTAGATAGCTTTTATTTAATTCAGTTTAACGGTTAACGAATTTTTGCTTGTTTTTTGGATCTCCCTTTGACTTCTCTTGAAAACAAAATGTCTGACATTTCGCAAGCCCCCTCCCATAGACGTTGTAGGTCTTGCAATAGACGTATTCCGAAGGTCTCGGTAGATCCTCACACCGCTTGTTCTGACTGTAGGGACAGACCCTGTCAGTTAGAAAATCGATGTGAGGAATGCGCCGGTCTTTCGGAATTGGATTTTGTCCGACTTTTAAAGTATTCTTCTAAGTTAGAGAGAATTAGAGCTAGGAGGAGTTCTTCTCACTCTTCTTTATTTTCCTCATCTCATGATCCTCTTCCTGATCCTACCCCTGTAGTGGCTACCCCCGATCCTACTGTGTGCCCTCCGCCTGATATGTCAGTGGTTTTACGTGCTATTCAGGCTTTAGGCGACAAGGTAGAGTCAGTGGTAAGTGACCATAAGTCTCTGATGGCCGAAGTGAAAGAGTTGAAGGCCAAGAGTGCAGTGGGTGAAGTTAGTGCCAGTGCTGTGACGAGTGCTAGTGTCGGTGCAGTGCCTTGTACTAGTGTTAGTGCCAGTGTGGTGCGTGGGGATTTTTCTGTGCGAGCCAGTCGTTCTCCCAGTCCGGGACCTCTTGCAAGCTCCCAAGCCCAGGGGAGAAGCAATGTCGAAGGGCATAAGGGTTCGACAGGCCTTGTTAGGCGCACAGAATCATCCTCAGTGGTTGCGGGCGTGTCTACCACAGACCGTCACTCCCACTTGCAGACGATTGAGCCCGTCTTCCGCTCGTCCGCTGATCTTCTCTCGGGGAAGAATCGTTGGTCTCAGGTCTCTAGACCTCTTAAACGCAGAGTCCAACCCACGAGTGCTCAGCCAGGTTGCAGTCGTTGGCTCAGCTCTGACTCGCCTCAGTCTTCTAGCGATTGTACTCCGCCCAAGAGGAGTAAGGTACAACAGAGCTGCACCGGTGGTGCAACCACTGTTATGGCTTTACCTCAGTCTGCTACTGTCTCTGCTGATCCCAAGTGGTCTATGCTTCAGTCCATGCAAGCTCAGCTTTCGGACCTGATGCGTGAGTGTCGTGCTGAGAGTGCTGCACCTCCTGCACCTGTGGTGCACCTATCTCCTGCACCGGTTCAGCCTGTGCTGCACCCTCCCTGCACCGGTGGTGCACCAACCTCCTGCACCCGTTCAGCCTGTGCTGCACCCTCCTGCACCGGTGGTGCACCAACCTCCTGCACCCGTTCAGCCTGTGCTGCACCCGCCTGCACCGGTGGTGCACCAACCTCCTGCACCCGTTCAGCCTTTGCTGCACCCGCCTGCACCGGTGGTGCACCAGCCTCCTGCACCGGTTCAGCCTGTGCTGCACCCGCCTGCACTCGCTGCACCCAGTCGCAGCTCCATCTGCCAGGCGTACGATGTTGAACCTCTTCCACCTGTGAGTCAGTCTGCTCAGCTGCTACACCGAGCTCTACCCGTGCACCCTGATCCTGCTACTCAGACATCTCTGCTTGCTGGAACTTTACCTTGTTCTGCACAGCCTCGATCTATTCACGCTTCACTCATACCACAGGAACAGGAACTTGCTGCACCTCCTCCTTCCACCTCTGTTGTTGTTCCTGCTCGTTCTGACTCTGCGGTTCAGCATTCGTATCCGATCCCGTCGCCTCATTCTGGGGTTGAGATTTCGGATGATGAGGAAGCACACCTTGATCCCTCTTCGGATGTGGACGACTCCAGACCCTCTCCACAGTCTCTTGATTTTCGCAAGGTCTTGGCTCTTCTCAGGGAGGTTTATCCAGACCATTTTGTCTCAGCTATACCCCGCTCTCCACCATCTGAGTTTTCGCTGGGAGTGCAACAAGCTCAGTCTTCCTATACCAAGCTTGTCCTAGCTAGATCCTCCAAGAGGGCTTTTAGGATCCTAGGGGAATGGCTGCAGTCTAAGCAACTTCTTGGCAAGACTTCCTTCATGTTCCCTCCAACGAAGCTCACTTCGAAAGCGAGCGTTTGGTATGCCACAGGGGAAGCACCAGGCTTGGGAATACCTGCCTCTGCCCAGGCTGACTTCTCAAGTCTGGTAGACTCGCCTCGAAGATCTGCTATGAGACGCTCAAAAGTGTGTTGGACCTTTTCGGACTTGGATCACTTGCTTAAAGGAGTGTTTAGAGCGTTTGAAATGTTTAATTTTCTAGACTGGTGCCTGGGGGCCCTCAGCAAGAAAACCTCCCATACGGACAAAGATTCTGCCATGCTGTTAATGTCCTGTATGGATAAGGCCATCAGAGACGGATCGGGCGAGCTAGCGTCCTTATTCGTGTCAGGGGTTTTGAAGAAAAGGGAACAGCTGTGTTCTTTCCTTTCCTCCAGCATTACCCCTTGCCAACGTTCACAACTTCTGTTTGCTCCTCTTTCGAAGTTTATTTTTCCCGAAGAGCTCATTAAAGATTTGTCGGCTGCTTTGATTCAGAAAGACACGCACGATCTTGTGGCTTCTTCGGCTCGTAAGTCTAAGGCTTCCACCTCAGCCCCTAAGACTTACCGCTCCCCAGTGACTGATACTCCTGCGACTAGATTCATACCGCCCTTTCGTGGTAGAGCCCCCAGCCGAGGAAGCTCCCGTCCAGACTCTTACAGAGGCAAGTCCAGGAAAGGATCCAAGCCATCCAAAGGAAAAACACTGACTCTCCCGATTCTCCAGACGACAGTAGGAGCCAGACTCAAGACCTTCTGGCGAGCTTGGGAGATGAGAGGTGCAGACGCACAGTCTGTCAGTTGGCTGAGGTTCGGTTACAGGATTCCATTCTTCCTTCAACCACCTCTGACCACTTCGCCCATCAACCTCTCTCCCAACTACAAAGAGGAGGACAAGAGGCTAGCTTTGCACCAGGAGGTGTCGCTTCTTGTGCAGAAGAAGGCTGTGGTTGTAGTCCGGGACCATCAATCCCCGGGCTTCTACAACCGCCTCTTTCTTGTGGCCAAGAAGACAGGAGGTTGGAGACCTGTCCTGGACGTCAGCGCTCTCAACGAGTATGTCACCAAGCTGACGTTCACGATGGAGACGACCAAAGTCGGTCTTAGCAGCGGTCAGACAGGAGGACTGGATGGTCTCATTGGACTTGAAAGATGCTTATTTTCACGTTCCGATTCATCCAGACTCCCAACCTTTCCTAAGATTCGTTTTCGGAAAGGTCGTCTACCAATTCCAAGCCCTGTGTTTGGCCTAAGCACAGCTCCTATGGTCTTTACCCTTCTGATGAGGAATGTAGCCAAGTTCCTTCACTTGTCAAACATCAGAGCCTCCCTCTACCTAGACGACTGGCTGTTGAGAGCCTCCTCGAGTCGTCGTTGTCTGGAGAATCTTCATTGGACTTTAGACCTTATCAGAGACCTGGGTCTATTAGTCAATTTGGAAAAATCTCAACTCATTCCCTCACAATCCATCGTGTATCTGGGAATGGAAATTCAGAGTCAGAGTTTTCGGGCTTTTCCATCGGCCCCCCAGGATAAGCCAAGCCCTAGAGTGCATCATGAGCATGCTGAAGAGGAACAGTTGCTCAGTGAGACAGTGGATGAGCCTCACAGGGACTCTCTCGTCCCTAGCCCCTGTTTGTCGAGCTGGGCAGACTCCACCTCCGCCCTCTTCAATTCCACCTTGCAGCTCATTGGGACAAGAGTTCTACCCTGGAAGCAATCTCTATCCCTATCAAACCAAGAGATGAAGACCACTCTCCTGTGGTGGAAGCACAACCTTCTTCTCAGAGAAGGTCTATCCTTGGCCATTCAGACCCCCCAATCTTCATCTCTTCTCAGATGCATCGGACTCGGGCTGGGGTGCAACCTTGGACGGAAAGGAATGCTCCGGAATGTGGAACGAGGAACAACGATCTCTCCACATCAACTGCAAGGAACTGCTGGCAGTTCATCTAGCCCTGTTGAACTTCAAGTCCCTCCTGCTAGGCAAAGTGGTGGAGGTGAACTCGGACAACACCACAGCCTTGGCTTACATCTCCAAGCAAGGGGGGACCCATTCGAGGAGCCTTTACGAGATCGCAAGGGACCTCCTCATTTGGTCAAGAAGTCGAAACCTCTCTCTAGTCACGAGGTTCATCCAGGGCAATATTGAACGTGTCAGCAGATCGTCTGAGCAGAAGGAATCAGGTCATTCCCACGGAATGGACCCTCCACAAGAGTGTGTGCAACAGACTTTGGACCTTGTGGGGTCAACCTACCATAGATCTGTTTGCCACCTCCATGACCAAGAGACTTCCTCTGTTTTGTTCTCCTGTTCCAGACCCTGGCAGCAGTTCATGTGGATGCCTTTCTACTGAACTGGTCCCATCTCGACCTGTACGCATTCCCTCCGTTCAAGATAATCAACAAGGTTCTGCAGAAATTTCGTCTCGCACGAAGGGACACGGCTGACGCTGGTTGCTCCCCTTTGGCCTGCAAGAGAATGGTTCACAGAGGGTACTACAATGGCTAGTAGACTTCCCCCAGGACTCTACCTCTAAGAGTGGACCTTCTACGTCAACCTCACGTAGACAGGTTACATCCAAACCTCCACGCTCTTCAACTGACTGCCTTCAGACTGTCGAAAGATTCGCTAGAGCTCGAGGCTTTTCGAAGGAGGCAGCCAGGGCTATTGCCAGAGCAAGGAGGGTTTCCACTCGTAGGGTCTACCAGTCTAAGTGGGAGGTCTTCCGAAGCTGGTGTAGAGCCAATTCAATATCCTCTACCAATACCTCCTGTGACCCAAATAGCTGACTTCCTGCTTCATCTTAGAAATGAGAGATCCCTTTCAGCTCCTACGATTAAGGGATATAGGAGTATGTTGGCCTCAGTTTCTCCGCCATAGAGGTTTGGACCTGTCTTCCAACAAGGACCTTCAAGACATTCTTAAGTCTTTTGAGACGTCTAAAGATCGTCGTCTTTCCACTCCAGGCTGGAAATTTAGACGTAGTCTTAAGGTTCCTTATGACATCTAGGTTCGAACCTCTCCAGTCAGCTTCATTCAAGGACCTTACCCTCAAGACTCTTTTTCCTCGTTTGCCTGGCAACAGCTAAAAGAGTCAGTGAGGTTCATGCCTTCAGCAAGAACATTGGTTTCACGACCGAGTCTGCTACATGTTCTTTCCAGCTTGGATTCCTAGCAAAGAACGAGCTTCCTTCACGTCCTTGGCCTAGATCGTTCGAGATACCTAGCCTTTCCAACATGGTAGGTAACGAACTTGAGAGAGTTCTTTGCCCTGTCAGAGCTCTCAAATATTATCTAAAGAGGTCCTAAACCTCTCCGAGGACAGTCAGAAGCCTTATGGTGTGCCATCAAGAAACCCTCGAGACCCATGTCCAAGAATGGGCTTTCGTATTATATAAGGCTTCTGATCAGAGAAGCACATTCTCACTTAAAGGAGGAAGACCTTGCATTGCTGAAGGTAAGGACCCACGAAGTAAGAGCCGTAGCTACTTCGATGGCCTTTAATAAAAACCGTTCTCTGCAGAGTGTAATGGATGCAACCTATTGGAGGAGCAAGTCAGTGTTTGCATCTTTTTATCTGAAAGATGTCCAGTCTCTTTTACGAGAACTGCTACACCCCTGGGACCATTCGTAGCAGCGAGTGCAGTAGTAGGTGAGGGCTCAGCCACTACATTCCCTTAATCCCATAACCTTTTTAACTTTTCTCTTGAATTCTTTTGTTGTTTTTATGGTTGTTACGGTAGGCTAAGAAGCCTTCCCGCATCTTTTGATTTGGCGGGTGGTCAATTCATTCTTGAGAAGCGCCTGGGTTAAAGGTTGTGTAGAGGTCCTTTAGTAGGGGTTGCAACCCTATATACTTTAGCACCTTGGGTTGATTCAGCCTCCAAGAGGAACGCTGCGCTCAGTAAGGAAGACGAACTTAAAAAAGAGGCAGAGTAACGGTTCAATTCGACTTCCTTACCAGGTACTTATTATTTCATTTGTTATTAGAGGATAACTGTTATATGAAATGTGGGGATACTTGGCTATCCTTTAATCTTGTTCACTGGTTTTCACCCACCCCCCTGGGTGCGAATCAGCTACATGATTATCGGGGTAAGTTTAATATTGAAAAATGTTATTTTCATTAGTAAAATAAATTTTTGAATATACTTACCCGATAATCATGATTTAATTGACCCTCCCCTTCCTCCCCATAAAGAACCAGTGGGATCGAGGAATAATTGGAGGAGGTGGTCAACAAGAAGTACTTGAGTACCTGGCACAGGTGGCGCTGTTAGTACACCCCCTTCTAGTATTGTGATAGCTGGGCGTATCCCTCCTTAGATTTCTGTCGGGCAACGGAGTTGACAGCTACATGATTATCGGGTAAGTATATTCAAAAATTTATTTTACTAATGAAAATAACATTTTTTTTACTCAACCATTTAATTAATATCCCTACTTTTAACTATAATTATGAATTATAAGCATAAAGAAATTATATTAACTTTGAAAAATTATCATTAGTGAAATGACCGCTCAGGGCAAAAAAAGCGTGATTATCGTACAGCAGCCTATTGCACACTTGCGCCTAGTGGCCGTGTTTACGTGTGGGAGTGTCATCATGGATATACAGTACTATACTGTAATTTTTAACTATTGCTAGATACGTTACTGTATCAAACCTTGAAAACCCTTTTTTGTTTTTTGTATCTATAGGAAATAATTCTACATCATTCGGAAAATACTGAAAACAGTAAGCTATGCATAGTACAGTAGTAAATACTACAGTCATAGAAAATTATCAAAACTTTTAACAACTTTTTATTGTTTTATTTATCCATAAAAGAAATTTTGTACAAGTATTTTATAAAAAAAAATCTATAAGAAGGATTTCTTACAGTATTGTTAAGATAAAAGCTACAGTATATATATATATATATATATATATATATATATATATATATATATATATATATATATATATGTTTTATATATATATATATATATATATATATATATATATATATATATATATATATATATATATATATATATATATATATATATATATATATATATATACATACACACATACATACACACACACAGTGTATATACAGTATATATATAGCTAGAAAGCTAGAAATGGAGTGAAAAAAAAAATTGAAATGGGTAGGTTGCTGTTTGCCGCCATGATGTGTTTCGAAATATACGAATTTCCAATTACACGAGGCCTTTCATCGACCAAATTCTCGCATAATTCGGGACCCTACTGTAGTCTTATCCAATTATGTATTATATGGACAGGTCAGTCAGGGATGGTTCTAACGAGCTGACTGCTTTACTTACTGCGGGAGTTATAAAGAAAAGAGCTACTTTGTGTTCCTTCCTTTCTGCGGGCGTCACTCCATGTTAGAGATCGGAGTTGCTTTTGCGCCCATATCTTCGGCTCTTTTTCCCGCAGGATTTAGTTAAGGAAGTGCCTGCAAATTGGGCTCAGAAGGCTACTCAAACTTTGGTTACTAAAACAGTCAGTAAGGTTTTACCCTTTGCCCTTCTCTTCTCGTAGAACTAAGGAGGGGACATCATATTCTCATTTTTGCCCCAACCTTTTCGAGGTAAACCTATAGGGAGAAGTACTTTCAAACCAGAGGCAAGGAAGCAAAGGAAAAGAGGAGTCAAGCCCAGTCAAGGCAGGGTCTGACTGCTCTCCCCTTCAAGCAGCAGTGGGAGGCGGGGCTAAAACAGCTTCTGGCAGCCCTGGGAAAAGAAGGGAACAGACCCTTGGTCCGTACTTCGTCTATTTACAGTAATCAGAGCACAGCTTCAATCGGATGACATTCGGCATTCTTCCTGTCTTCTAGACTAGGAAGTTAATCGTCATGTAGGCAAACGAAC
>NC_090746.1:38819502-38872040 GCF_036898095.1 Palaemon carinicauda | reverse complement strand
ATTAAATCATGATTATCGGGTAAGTATATTCAAAAATTTATTTTACTAATGAAAATAACATTTTTCAATATTAAACTTACCCGATAATCATGTAGCTGATTCACACCCAGGGAGGTGGGTGAAAACCAGTGTACATGACTATAAGATAGCTAAGTATCCCGTATTTCATATAATCAGTTATTCAAAATAACAATGAAATAATAAGTACCTGGTAAGGAAGTCGACTTGAACCATTACTCTGCCTTTAATAAGTTCGTCTTCCTTACTGAGCGCAGCGTTCCTCTTAGGAGGCTGAACAACTCTAAGGTGCTGAAGTATACAGGGCTGCAACCCATACTAAAGGACCTCTACACAACCTCTAACCCAGGCGCTTCTCAAGAATGAATTGACCACCCGCCAAATCAAAAAAAAGGATGCGGAAGGCTTCTTAGCCTACCGTAACAACCCAAAAAACAACAATAAAAGCATTCAAGAGAAAGGTTTAAAAAAGGTTATGGGATTAAGGGAATGTAGTGGCTGAGCCCTCACCTACTACTGCACTCGCTGCTACGAATGGTCCCAGGGTGTAGCAGTTCTCGTAAAGAGACTGGACATCTTTAAGATAAAATGATGCAAACACTGACTTGCTCCTCCAATAAGTGTGCATCCATAATGCTCTGCAGAGAACGGTTCTGTTTAAAGGCCATCGAAGTGGCTACGGCTCTCACTTCGTGGGTCCTTACCTTCAGCAAAGCAAGGTCTTCATCCTTCATGTGAGAATAGGCTTCTCTAATCAGAAGCCTTATATAATACGAACTGCGTTTTTGGACATAGGCATCGAAGGTTTCTTGATTGCACACCATAAGGCTTCTGACTGTCCTCGTATAGGTTTTGACCTATTAAGATAATATTTTAGAGCTCTGACAGGGCAAAGAACTCTTTCTAGCTCGTTACCCACCATGTTGGAAAGGCTAGGAATTTCAAACGATCTAGGCCAAGGACGTCGAAGGAAGTTCATTCTTAGCTAAAAATCCGAGCTGTAAAGAACATGTTGCAGATTCGGATGTGAACCCAATGTTCTTGCTGAAGGCGTGAACCTCACTAACTCTTTTAGCTGTTGCAAGGCAGACGAGGAAAAGAGTCTTGAGAGTAAGGTCTTTGAAGGAAGCTGACTGGAGAGGTTCGAACCTAGGAGACATAAGGAACCTTAAGACTACGTCTAGATTCCAGCCTGGAGTGGATAAACGACGTTCTTTAGAAGTCTCGAAAGATTTAAGGATGTCTTGAAGGTCCTTGTTGGAAGAAAGGTCCAAACCTCTGTGGCGGAGAACTGAAGCCAACATACTTCTGTACCCTTTAATCGTAGGAGCCGAAAGGGATCTCTCATTCCTTAGATGTAATAGGAAGTCAGCTACTTGGGTTACAGAGGTATTGGTAGAGGACACTGCATTGGCTCTGCACCAGCTTCGGAAGACTTCCCACTTGGATTGGTAGACTCTACGAGTGGATACCCTCCTTGCTCTGGCAATCGCTCTGGCTGCCTCCTTCGAAAAGCCTCTAGCTCTAGCGAATCTTTCGACAGTCTGAAGGCAGTCAGACGAAGAGCGTGGAGGTTTGGGTGTACCTTGTCTACGTGAGGTTGACGTAGAAGGTCCACTCTTAGAGGGAGAGTCCTGGGAACGTCGACCAGCCATTGTAGTACCTCTGTGAACCATTCTCTTGCAGGCCAAAGGGGAGCAACCAGCGTCAGCCGTGTCCCTTCGTGCGAGACGAACTTCTGAATGACTCTGTTGATGATCTTGAACGGCGGGAATGCATAAAGGTCGAGATGGGACCAATTCAGCAGAAAAGCATCCACGTGAACTGCTGCTGGGTCTGGAACTGGGGAACAGTACAAGGAAGCCTCTTGGTCATGGAGGTGGCGAACAGATCTATCGTAGGCTGACCCCACAAGGTCCAAAGTCTGTTGCACACGCTCTTGTGAAGGGTCCATTCCGTGGGGATGACTTGATCTTTTCTGCTTAGGCGATCTGCTGAGACGTTCATGTTGCCCTGAATGAACCTCGTTACTAGAGTGAGATTTAGACTTCTTGACCAAATGAGGAGGTCCCTTGCTATCTCGTACAGCTTCCTCGAATGGGTCCCTCCCTGCTTGGAGATGTAAGCCAAGGCTGTGGTGTTGTCGGAGTTCACCTCCACCACCTTGCCTAGCAGGAGGGACTTGAAGTTCATTAAGGCCAGATGAACTGCCAGCAGCTCCTTGCAGTTGATGTGGAGCGTTTCCTGTTCCTTGTTCCATGTTCCCGAGCATTCCTGTCCGTTCAAGGTCGCGCCCCAGCCCGAGTCTGATGCGTCCGAGAAGAGATGAAGATTGGGGGTCTGAATCGCTAACGATAGACCCTCCTTGAGAAGGATGTTGGTCTTCCACCACAAGAGAGTGGTCTTCATCTCTTTGGTGACAGGAATAGAGACTGCTTCGAGCGTCAAATCCTTGTCCCAATGAGCTGCTAGATGGAATTGGAGAGGGCGGAGGTGGAGTCTCCCTAACTCGACGAACAGGGCTAACGATGACAGGGTCCCTGTTAGACTCATCCACTGTCTCACCGAGCAACTGTTCCTCTTCAGCATGCTCAGGATGCATTCTAGGGCTTGCTTATCCTTGGGGCCGATGGAAAAGCCCGAAAAGCCTGACTCCGAATCTCCATTCCCAGGTACACGATGGATTGGGAGGGAATGAGCTGGGACTTTTCTAAGTTGACTAATAGACCCAGTTCCTTGATCAAGTCCAAAGTCCAGTTGAGACTCTCCAGACAGCGACGACTCGTGGAGGCTCTTAACAGCCAGTCGTCTAAATAAAGGGAGGCTCTGATGTCCGATAAGTGGAGGAATTTTGCAACATTCCTCATCAGATGCGTAAACACCATAGGAGCTGTGCTTAGGCCAAAACACAGGGCTTGGAATTGGTACACAACCTTTCCAAAAACGAATCTCAGGAAAGGTTGGGAGTCTGGATGAATAGGAACGTGAAAGTAAGCGTCTTTCAGATCCAACGAGACCATCCAGTCCTCCTGCCTGACCACTGCTAGGACCGACTTCGTCGTCTCCATAGTGAACGTCTGCTTGGTGACATAAGCATTGAGCGCGCTGACGTCCAGCACCGGTCTCCAACCTCCTGTCTTCTTGGCTACCAGAAAGAGACGGTTGTAGAAGCCCGGGGATTGATGGTCCCGGACTATAACCACTGCCTTCTTCTGTAACAGGAGCGACACCTCCTGGTGTAACGCTAGCCTCTTGTCCTTTTCCTTGTAGTTGGGAGAGAGGTTGATGGGAGAAGTGGTCAGAGGGGGTTTGCGGCAGAATGGTATCCTGTAACCCTCCCTCAGCCACTTGACAGACTGGGCGTCTGCACCTCTTCTTTCCCAAGCTTGCCAGAAGGTCTTGAGTCTGGCTCCTACTGCTGTCTGGAGAGGAGGAGAGTCAGTGTTTGCCTTTTGAAGTCTTGGGACCTTTCCTAGACCTGCTCCTGGAAGAGTCTGGACGGGTACTTCCTCGGCTGGGGGCTCTGCCACGAAAGGGCGGAATAAACCTTGTAGCAGGAGTATCGGCCACTGGGGTGCGGTAAGTTCTGGGAACTGAGGGAGCAACCTTAGCCTTACGAGCTGAAGAGGCCACAAGGTCATGAGTGTCCTTCTGAATAAGGGCCGCAGACAAATCCTTGATAAGCTCTTCGGGGAACAAGAACTTAGAAAGCGGAGCAAAAAGGAGTTGAGACCTTTGACAAGATGTGATGCCAGTAGAAAGAAAAGTGCAAAGTTGCTCCCTTTTCTTAAGTACTCCTGAAACAAACATTGATGCAAGCTCGCCGGACCCATCCCGAATTGCTTTATCCATGCAGGACATTATAAGCATGGCTGAGTCCTTGTCCGCAGGGGTGGTCTTCTTGCTCAAGGCCCCCAGGCACCAGTCGAGAAAATTGAAAATCTCAAAGGCACGAAATATACCCTTTAAGAAGTGGTCTAAGTCGGAAAAGGTCCAGCAGACCTTAGAGCGCCTCATCGCTGATCTACGAGGAGAGTCGACCAAACTTGAGAAGTCAGCCTGGGCAGAGGCAGGGACTCCCAAGCCTGGTTCCTCTCCTGTGGCATACCATACGCCCGCCTTAGAAGTTAGCTTAGTAGGTGGGAACATAAAGGAAGTCTTCCCTAGTTGCTGTTTGGACTGCAACCAATCCCCTAACATTCTTAAAGCTCTCTTAGAGGATCTAGCAAAGACGAGCTTAGTATAGGCCGACTTAACAGGTTGCATGCCCAGCGAAAAACTCAGATGGAGGAGAGCGGGGGGGTAGCAGAAACAAAATGGTCCGGGTATACCTCTCTGAAAAGAGCCAGGACCTTGCGAAAGTCAATGGAGTGAGGAGAAGACTTGGGTTCCTCCACGTCCGAAGAGGGATCATCTAGGTGCGCAGCTTCCTCCTCAGAAACCTCATCACCAGAGTGTTGCGAAGCGAGAGGTACAGTAACAGCGGTGTGCTGAACAGCAGAATCTTGACAAGCGGGTGCATAAACACTTGTGGTTTCATCCTCAAGTCTCTGTTGAAGAGGATGAGGGCTGGTAACGACAAAGTCAAGAGGTTGGGAAGAAGGAGGTTCTGCGGCGGTCTGAGGAGCAAGTGTGGAGAGAGGCGACTGAATTAAAACCTGAGGTTCAGGCTGCAAAGACTGGTCAAGTAGAGTAGAGGAAGGTAGATGCATGCGTTGAGGTGGCTGACTCCTAGCATGAGCTTCCTGTCTCAAGAGTTGCGCTTGCTGCAAGGGTTGTGGATGCGCAGTAGCAGGTTCCTGTCTCACGAGTTGAGGTTCTTGAGGTGTGAGCTGCGAGAGTTGAGGTAGCGGCTGCGCAGAACGCAGTTCCTGTCTCACGAGTTGAGGTTCTTGAGGTGCTAGCCTTAAGAGTTGAGGCTCTCGCCTTGAGGAAAGTTGAGGTCGCTGCAGCGAGAGCTGAAGTGGTTGCCTCATGGATGGAAGAGGTTGTCGTACCTCAAGAGGTTGTTGCCTCGATGGTCTAACCGCAAGAGGAAGAGGAGGAAGTAAGGCATAAGACTCCTGTTCCCATTGTTGAGGTTGTCTTAAGGAAGGTGGAGGTTGCTGCACAACGCTGGTAACTGGCAACTCCGAACGCGGTAAGGTAGCCTGAGGAACCTCAACTTCGTACGCCTGGCAGACTGGACTGCGGTGAGGCGGAGCGCTCGCAGGAGGAGGTGTAACCTTCTCAGCCTGAAACTCACGCATTAAGACCGCAAGCTGCGACTGCATGGACTGCAGCAAAGTCATCTTGGGATCAACAGACGCTAAGGTCTGCTGAGGCAAAGCCTTAACAGAAGAAGAGGTCTGTTGAGGTATCGCCTTACCTCTCTTAGGAGGTGTACAGTCACCTGATGACTGCGGAGAGTCAGAGCTAATCCAATGACTGCATCCGGGTTGTTGAACTCTTGAGGTCTGGACTTTACGTTTAAGAGGTCTTGAGACCTGAGTCCAGCGTTTTCTCCCCGAAATTTCTTCTGCAGACGAGAAAAATAAGGGCTCAATCGTCTGCGGGTGGGAGTGACGGTCTCTGTAAGACACGCCCGCAACCACCGAGGATACTTCTGTGCGCCGATCAAGGCCTGCCGAACCCTTTTGCCCTTCGACATTGCTTCTCCCCTGGGCTTGGGAGCTTGCAAGAGGTCCCGGACTGGGAGGACGACTGGCACGCACAGAAGTACCCTCACGCACAACACTGACACTGACACTAGCACTCGGCACCGCACTGACACTAGCACTTGGCACAGCACTGGCACTACCACCTCCCACTGCACTTTTGACCTTAAGTTCTTTGACGTCCGCCAAGAGAAACTTATGGTCACTCACTACCGATTCCACTTTGTCACCTAAAGCCTGAATGGCACGCAAAACATCGGACATATCAGGCTGAGCACAAATAGTAGGTTCGGGGGTAGCCACTACAGGGGGAGGAAAAGGTTGAGGATCATGAGGTGAGGAAAAAAGCGAAGAGCGAGCAGAACTCCTCCTAACTCTCTCTCTCTCTAACTTAGTTGAATATTTAAGGAATCGAACAAACTCAAGTTCCGAAAGTTCGGCGCATTCCTCACATCGATCTTCCAACTGACAGGGTCTTTCCCTACAGTCGGAACAAGCGGTGTGAGGATCAACCGAGGCCTTCGGAATACGCCTATTACAAGACCTACATCGTCTATGGGGAGGGGCTTGTGAAAGGTCGGACATCTTGAATCAAAGAGCTAGTCAAGGGGGATTCCAAATCAAGCAAAAGATCGTTAACCATTAATCAAAACCAAATAAAAGCTATCTAAGCTAATAGAAAAGTTTCCAGTATAGCGAAAGCTGAAATCTTAGAGAAATACTTCACCAAAAACCGTGAACAATACTCCAAAATTATAAGCGTATCCATGAACGTCTTGCCGGAAGCACGACAGAGGAAAAATTGAGGTGGTGTCAACAAGAAGTACTGCAGTACCTGGCCACAGGTGGCGCTGGTGAGTACACCCCCTTCTAGTATAGTGATCGCTGGCGTATCCCTTCCGTAGAATTCTGTCGGGCAACGGAGTTGACAGCTACATGATTATCGGGTAAGTTTAATATTGAAAAATATGAAATATAAAAATAAAAAAAAATAAATAAGCTAAGTTAGATTAAAGTTTCCGTAGTGTAAGTTACGGTATGTTATCGCAGTCACCATCTCTACCTCCTCGCTGATCATGTATCCTCCTGCATAGGAATTCGTACACCTGTGTGTGTGTGTGTTTGTGCATACGCACACGAGTGTGTTTGTATCAATATTTGTTTTAGTTAATAAAGGAATTCAGTTTCGCTGATATTGTTTTTTTACATACATACATATACCAAAGGCACTTCCCCCAATTTTGGGGGGTAGCCGACAACAACAAGACACAAAACAAAAAGGGGACCTCTACTCTCTACGTTCCTCCAGCCTAACCAGGGACTCAGCCGAGTTCAGCTGGTACTGCTAGGGTGCCACAGCTCAACCTCCCACATTTCCACCACAGATGAAGCTTCATACTGCTGAGTCCCCTACTGCTGCTACCTCCGCGGTCATCTAAGGCACCGGAGGAAGCAGCAGGGCCTACCGGAACTGCGTCACAATCGCTCGCCATTCATTCCTATTTCTAGCACGCTCTCTTGCCTCTCTCACATCTATCCTCCTATCACCCAGAGCTTTCTTCACACCATCCATCCACCCAAACCTTGGCCTTCCTCTTGTACTTCTCCCATCAACTCTTGCATTCATCACCTTCTTTAGCAGACAGCCATTTTCCATTCTCTCAACATGGCCAAACCACCTCAACACATTCATATCCACTCTAGCCGCTAACTCATTTCTTACACCCGTTCTCACCCTCACCACTTCGTTCCTAACCCTATCTACTCGAGATACACCAGCCATACTCCTCAGACACTTCATCTCAAACACATTCAATATCTGTCTCTCCATCACTTTCATTCCCCACAACTCCGATCCATACATCACAGTTGGTACAATCACTTTCTCATATAGAACTCTCTTTACATTCATGCCCAATCCTCTATTTTTTACTACTCCCTTAACTGCCCCCAACACTTTGCAACCTTCATTCACTCTCTGACGTACATCTGCTTCCACTCCACCATTTGCTGCAACAACAGACCCCAAGTACTTAAACTGATCCACCTCCTCAAGTAACTCTCCATTCAACATGACATTCAACCTTGCACCACCTTCCCTTCTCGTACATCTCATAACCTTACTCTTACCCACATTAACTCTCAACTTCCTTCTCTCACACACCCTTCCAAATTCTGTCACTAGTCGGTCAAGCTTCTCTTCTGTGTCTGCTACCAGTACAGTATCATCCGCAAACAACAACTGATTTACCTCCCAATCATGATCATTCTCGCCTACCAGTTTTAATCCTCGTCCAAGCACTCTAGCATTCACCTCTCTCACCACTCCATCAACATACAAGTTAAACAACCACGGCGACATCACACATCCCTGTCTCAGCCCCACTCTCACCGGAAACCAATCGCTCACCTCATTTCCTATTCTAACACATGCTTTACTACCTGTGTAGAAACTTTTCACTGCTTGCAACAACCTTCCACCAACTCCATATAACCTCATCACATTCCACATTGCTTCCCTATCAACTCTATCATATGCTTTCTCCAGATCCATAAACGCAACATACACCTCCTTACCTTTTGCTAAATATTTCTCGCATATCTGCCTAACTGTAAAAATCTGATTCATACAACCCCTACCTCTTCTAAAACCACCCTGTACTTCCAAGATTGCATTCTCTGTTTTATCCTTAATCCTATTAATCAGTATTCTACCATACACTTTTCCAACTACACTCAATAAACTAATACCTCTTGAATTACAACACTCATGCACATCTCCCTTACCCTTATATAGTGGTACAATACATGCACAGACCCAATCTACTGGTACCATTGACAACACAAAACACACATTAAACAATCTCACCAACCATTCAAGTACAGTCACACCCCTTCCTTCAACATCTCAGCTTTCACACCATCCATACCCGATGCTTTTCCTACTCTCGTTTCATCTAGTGCTCTCCTCACTTCCTCTATTGTAATCTCTCTCTCATTCTCATCTCCCATCACTGGCACCTCAACACCTGGAACCGCAATTATATCTGCCTCCCTATCATCCTCAACATTCAGCAAACTTTCAAAATATTCCGCCCACCTTTTCCTTGCCTCCTCTCCTTTTAACAACCTTCCATTTCCATCTT
Organism: Palaemon carinicauda; assembly: GCF_036898095.1. Classification (NCBI taxonomy): domain Eukaryota; kingdom Metazoa; phylum Arthropoda; class Malacostraca; order Decapoda; family Palaemonidae; genus Palaemon; species Palaemon carinicauda. The sequence continues at coordinate 38,863,219 of NC_090746.1, read as the reverse complement.
TCACTGTCTTTTCAATTCTTGCGCCGGCCTTCCTTACTCTCTTCACTTCTTTCCAAAACTTCTTCTTATTCTCTTCATATGTTTTTTTAGTTACATTTAATTGTCTTTCAACTCGTTGACGCTGTTAAAAATCATATGTACACAACACATTTTTGTTTAATCTCTCTCTCTCTCTCTCTCTCTCTCTCTCTCTCTCTCTCTCTCTCTCTCTCTCTCTCCCTCAGAAAAAAATAATAGACATCTCTAACACTATCAGTGAAGAACAATAAGAGTAAGAGAGAGAGAGAGAGAGTAATAGATTACTACATATAATTACACATAACAATAACATAATTGCATAATATGAAAGAAGGATGTAAAAAAGATAATTATAAAGAAATAATAAATAAAAAATGTGTTTTTATTGTCACTTTACCTTAGAGACAGGCCAACATACGTGTAGGATTTGCTACGCCAGGAGGAGACGGACGATCGGCGAGAAGGTAGACATGGTGTTAACATGTTCTTTAGATAAATACTCTCTCTCTCTCTCTCTCTCTCTCTCTCTCTCTCTCTCTCTCCCTCAGAAAAAAATAATAGACATCTCTAACACTATCAGTGAAGAACAATAAGAGTAAGAGAGAGAGAGAGAGAGAGAGAGAGAGAGAGAGAGAGAGAGAGAGAGAGAGAGAGAGAGAGAGAGAGAGAGAGAGAGAGAGAGAGTATTTATCTAAAGAACATGTTAACACCATGTCTACCTTCTCGCCGATCGTCCGTCTCCTCCTGGCGTAGCAAATCCTACACGTATGTTGGCCTGTCTCTAAGGTAAAGTGACAATAAAAACACATTTTTTATTTATTATTTCTTTATAATTATCTTTTTTACATCCTTCTTTCATATTATGCAATTATGTTATTGTTATGTGTAATTATGTTATTTTCATTAGTAAAATAAATTTTTGAATATACTTACCCGATAATCATGTAGCTGTCAACTCTGTTGCCCGACAGAATTCTATGGAGGGATACGCCAGCTATCACAATACTAGAAGGGGGTGTTCTTACCAGCGCCACCTGTGGCCAGGTACTCAAGTACTTCTTGTTGACACCTCCTCAATTATTCCTCGGTCCCACTGGTTCTCTATGGGGAGGAAGGGAGGGTCAATTAAATCATGATTATCGGGTAAGTATATTCAAAAATTTATTTTACTAATGAAAATAACATTTTTCAATATTAAACTTACCCGATAATCATGTAGCTGATTCACACCCAGGGGGGTGGGTGAAAACCAGTGTACAAGATTAAAGGATAGCTAAGTATCCCATATTTCATATAACAGTTATCTCAAATAACAATGAAATAATAAGTACCTGGTAAGGAAGTCGAATTGAACCGTTACTCTGTCTCTTTTTTAAGTTCGTCTTCCTTACTGAGCGCAGCGTTCCTCTTGGAGGCTGAATCAACCCAAAGGTGCTAAAGTATACAGGGCTGCAACCCATACTAAAGGACCTCATCACAACCTTTAACCTCGGCGCTTCTCAAGAAAGAATTGACCACCCGCCAAATCAACAAGGATGTGGAAGGCTTCTTAGCCGACCGAACAACCCATAAAAAGTATTCAAGAGAAAGGTTAAAAAGTTATGGAATTATGGGAATGTAGTGGCTGAGCCCTCGCCTACTACTGCATTCGTTGCTACGAATGGACCCAGGGTGTAGCAGTACTCGTAAAGAGACTGGACATCTTTGAGATAGAATGATGCGAACACTGACTTGCTTCTCCAATAGGTTGCATCCATAACACTCTGCAGAGAACGGTTCTGTTTGAAGGCCACTGAAGTAGCCACAGCTCTCACTTCATGTGTCCTTACCTTCAGCAAAGCAAGGTCTTCTTCCTTCAGATGAGAATTTGCTTCTCTAATCAGAAGCCTGATGTAGTAAGAAACTGAGTTCTTAGACATTGGTAGAGAAGGCTTCTTGATAGCACACCATAAGGCTTCTGATTGTCCTCGTAATGGTTTTGACCTTCTTAAATAGTACTTAAGAGCTCTAACAGGGCAAAGTACTCTCTCTAGTTCGTTCCCCACCATGTTGGACAGGCTTGGGATCTCGAACGACTTAGGGCAAGGACGGGAAGGAAGCTCGTTTTAGCCAAAAAAACCGAGCCGCAAGGAACATGTAGCCGTTTCAGATGTGAAACCTATGTTCCTGCTGAAGGCGTGGATCTCACTTACTCTTTTACCTGTTGCTAAGCACACGAGGAAAAGAGTTTCTAATGTGAGGTCCTTAAAAGAGGCTGATTGGAACGGTTCAAATCCTGATGACATTAGGAACCTTAGGACCACGTCTAGATTCCAGCCTGGAGTGGACAACCGACGTTCCTTTGAGGTCTCAAAAGACCTAAGGAGGTCCTGTAGATCTTTGTTGGAGGAAAGATCCAAGCCTCTGTGGCGGAAAACCGCTGCCAACATACTTCTGTAACCCTTGATCGTAGGAGCTGATAGGGATTTTACGTTCCTTAGATGTAACAGGAAGTCAGCAATCTGGGTTACAGTGGTACTGGTTGAGGAAAACTGCATTGGCCTTGCACCAGCTTCGGAAGACTTCCCATTAAGACTGATAGACTCTGAGAGTGGATGTCGTCCTTGCTCTGGCAATCGTTCTGGCTGCCTCCTTCGAAAAGCCTCTAGTTCTTGAGAGACTTTCGATAGTCTGAAGGCAGTCAGACGAAGAGCGTGGAGGTTTGGGTGTACCTTCTTTACGTGAGGTTGACGCAGAAGGTCCACTCTAGGAGGAAGAGTCCTGGGAAACGTCGACCAGCCATTGCAGTACCTCGGTGAACCCTTCTCTCGCGGGTCAGAGGGGAGCAACCAACGTCAACCGTGTCCCTTTGTGAGAGGCGAACTTCTGAAGTACCCTGTTGACAATCTTGAACGGCGGGAATGCATACAGGTTGAGATGGGACCAATCCAGCAGAAAGGCATCCACGCGAACTGCTGTTGGGTCTGGAATCGGAGAACAATACAAGAGGAGCTTCTTGGTCATCGAGGTAGCGAATAGAACTATGGTTGGCAGACCCCACAGGGCCCAAAGTCTGCTGCAAACATTCTTGTGAAGGGTCCACTCTGTGGGGAAGACCTGACCCTTACGGCTGAGGCGATCTGCCATGACATTCATATCGCCCTGAATGAGCCTCGTTACCAGCGTGAGCTTTCGATCTTTGACCAAATGAGGAGGTCCCTTGCGATCTTGAACAACTTCCTCGAATGAGTCCCTCTCTGCTTGGAGATGTAAGCCAAGGCTGTGGTGTAGTCGGAGTTCACCTCCACCACCTTGTTAAGCTGGAGGGACTTGAAGTTTATCAAGGCCAGATGAACTGCCAACAACTCCTTGCAATAGATGTGAAGTGTCCTTTGCTCCTGATTCCATGTTCCCGAGCATTCCTGTCCGTCCAGTGTCGCACCCCAGCCCGTGTCCGATGCGTCCGAGAAGAGACGGTGGTCGGGGGTCTGAACAGCCAAAGGTAGACCTTCCTTGAGAAGAATGCTGTTCTTCCACCACGTTAGAGTAGACCTCATCTCTTCGGAAACAGGAACTGAGCCCGTCTCTAGCGTCATGTCCTTTATCCAGTGAGCAGCTAGATGATACTGAAGGGGGCGGAGGTGGAGTCTCCCTAACTCGATGAACAGGGCCAGCGATGAAAGTGTCCCTGTTAGACTCATCCCCTGCCTGACTAAGCATCGGTTCCTTCTCAGCATGCTCTGGATGCATTCTAGGGCTTGGAAGATCCTTGGGGCCGACGGACAAGTCCGAAAAGCTCGACTCTGAAGATCCATACCCAAGGAAACAATGGTCTGGGATGGAACGAGCTGAAACTCCTCAAAATTGACCAGGAGGCCCAGTTCCTTGGTCAGATCCATAGTCCATTTGAAAATCTCCAGACAGCGACGACTTGTGGGAGCTCTTAAAAGCCAGTCGTCTGACGGAGCCGGACACAAGATCATGATACTGCTGCACAGTCTGTAAACTGACAATCATGGGCAAGCGAGGAAGTACAGTGACAACCCGAATCTGTCTAGACTATCTGGGTCGTACAGACAACTCCTTAATGGGTTGCTGAGGTTGCCGCACTGCGTCACAACAAGTCCCTTCTGTTGGTTGTTGAACGTCTTCCCCGTGACACATTGACTCCGTAAACAAAAATCCTCTAACAAGGACTAAGCTTGGACTGCATGTCATGCAACACAGCTCAAGGTCTATGGGAGCAGGTGTGGTAACAGACGGGATTAGCGGCTGAAGTGGAACCATTACCTTCCCTGTAAGCATGTTATGCTTAAATAAAAGTCCATAAGAGGTTATGCAGCTAAAGGCTCCCTCCAAATGACAGAGTCCTCAAGGGAATACCAGAAGGAGGGAGAAAAGAACTTTCTCATCTACAGGGACCTTATCCTAGAAAAGCTAAGTTCTCTGAGTGAGGGTTCACTGGTGCAAAAGCAGCAGACTAGAAGGCAACGTTATGAAACTGCTTGACAGTCTAGTGAGTTGGCAACAACCCAAGATATGTTGAGAAGCATGCGGTAAGGTATGCAGAGCATGATGAATACAGAGTATGCTGTATGCAGAGCATGCTGTATGTAGAGCATGTTGTATGCATAGCATGCTGAATGCAGAGCATGCTGTATGCAGAGCATGTTGTATGCAGAGCATGCTGAATGCAGAGCATGCTGAATGCTGAGCATGTAGTAAGCAGAGCCTGCTGTAAGCAGAGCCTGCTGTAAGGAAAGCAGAGCGTGTGCATGGCGTTTAACATTTCTCAGAAATTCCATGACCAGTGCTAGAGTGCTTTATGCATGCTTGCATGGGGTTTAAAAATCAACATAATGTTTACCTTACATTCATAACTCATGATTCATATTTTTGCCATGGTTAGAAAATGGAGGTAAGGTATGCTGAACAGCAGAGTCAGAACGAGCTGGAACAACAACAGTGGAAGGTGCAGAAAGTTCCTGTTCCTCAGGATCAGGGTGCACGGGTTGAGCTCGGTGCAGCAGCTGAGGAGACTGACTCACAGGTGGAAGAGGTTGTACCTCCACCGAGAGTTGCACCACCGGTGGAGCAGCCAGGGGAGGAGGAGGAAGAGTGGGGTAATCCTCCTGATCCCAAACCGAAGGTTGCCTTAAAGAAGGCTGAGGCTGAACAACACTGGGAACAGCGAACACAGAAAGAGGTTCAACATCGTACGCCTGGCAGATGGTGCTGCGACTGGGTGCAGCGAGTGCAGGCGGGTTGAGCACAGGCTGAAAGGGTGCAGGGGAGGTGCAACACTCTCAGCCCGACACTCACACAACAGGTCCGAAAGCTGTGCTTGCATGGACTGTAGTAGAGTCTACAACATCGTACGCCTGGCAGATGGTGCTGCGACTGGGTGCAGCGAGTGCAGGCGGGTTGAGCACAGGCTGAACGGGTGCAGGGGAGGTGCAACACTCTCAGCCCGACACTCACACAACAGGTCCGAAAGCTGTGCTTGCATGGACTGTAGTAGAGTCTACAACATCGTACGCCTGGCAGAAGGTGCTGCGACTGGGTGCAGCGAGTGCAGGCGGGTGCAGCACAGGCTGAACGGGTGCAGCCGGTTGGTGCACCACCGGTGCAGGCGGGTGCAGCACAGGCTGAACGGGTGCAGGCGGTTGGTGCACCACCGGTGCAGGAGGAGGAGGAGGTGCAACACTCTCAGCACGACACTCACGCATCAGGTCCGAAAGCTGTGCTTGCATGGACTGTAGTAGAGTCCACAACATCGTACGCCTGGCAGGTGGTACTGCGATCAGGCGGAGCGAGCATAGGGGGGGGGGAGTGTAGGCGCACTCTCAGCCCGACAAACTGATGACTGAGGAGAGACAGAGCTAACCCAATGACTGCATCCGGGTTGTTGAACTTTACTTCGTACGTCTGGCATAGGTCTGGACTTTACGTTTAAGAGGTCTTGAGACCTGAGACCAGCGTAACTCTGCCTTTATTTTCTCCTCTAAATCTCTTCTGCAGACGAGCAAAATAAGGGCTCAATCGTCTGCGGGTGGGAGTGACGGTCTCGGTAAGACACGCCCACAACCACCGAGGATACTTCTGTGCGCCGATCAAGGCCTGCCGAACCCTTATGCCCTTCGACATTGCTTCTCCCCTGGGCTTGGGAGCTTGCAAGAGGTCCCGGACTGGGAGGACGACTGGCGCGCACAAAAGTACCCTCACGCATAACACTGACATACTTTGCTAATCACTTATCACTTTGATTTCTGTTTGCACTTATTTCACTGAACTCGAAACTTTAAGTGGTTTGTACCTGAAACACGCAATTCTATCCTTCTCAAAAGTTAGTAATTGCGAAAACAGAATTACAATGTAACAGAAAAAACTAATGAAAGAAAATTCAGTGGCTGGAAAGAGACTAAACACTAGATCACTCTAGAAACGTTTAGTTTCTTCCCCTAAAGAGACTAGGGATAAGAGCAAAACGATAACGACGTTACTCGTACGTCTGGCAGGCTTGAGGGAAACGTTTATCCTCTTTCTCCCTACGTCTCTATCTCTCTCTCTCTCTCTCTCTCTCTCTCTCTCTCTCTCTCTCTCTTGACTTAGAACCTGAGAGAAGAGCCCAATCATATATATCGTTAAAACATATTATTGTTAAAGGAAAAAACTGAAATATTTCCCAAAAAGAAAAGTTCCTTATTAGGATCAAAACCATTAAGTTAAGAAAGAATGAACAAAACGCTAGAAACGGTTACTCTTTACTGCAATGTGAAACCGTGAACATTCTTTCTCTATCGTAACGATAGAGTGCAAGTTGAAACGTTCTGAACGTCAACAACTGCCGAGACAAACAAAACGTTAGTTCAACTTTGAAAAAGTACGAGACTATCAAAGAAATTCTTTCAAAGACCTTAAAATAGCATAATATGTTAACAGGTAAAACCGAAATGACGGGCTCACGATAATTAACTTCGGTACCAAGAAAAGACCGCCTACTATTAGGAAGGTCGAATATAAACAAATATAAAAATTAATTTTAATAAGTTTATAATAAAAGGAAGTTAATCGAAGAGGCCTATAAGAGGCGGAGAGATATAAAATAAATCTATAACTTTTGTTAAGCAAAATTAAGAAAGAGAGTCTATACTCTCTTAGACACCAACACTTCCGACTAAGGGAAGGGTCGGCCATTGAAAGGTGAACGAGAGTTCATACTCTCTTCGTCACCAAAAATAATCAAATTAATTCCAAAAGCTAACTAAGCTAAAATAGAAGTTTCCAGTAAAGCGACAGCCGAAATCAAAGAGAAATACTTCACCAAAGTCGTGAAAATACTCCAAGAACATAAGCGTATCCCAGAACGTCTTGTCAGAAGCACGACAGAGGAATAATTGAGGAGGTGTCAACAAGAAGTACTTGAGTACCTGGCCACAGGTGGCGCTGGTAAGAACACCCCCTTCTAGTATTGTGATAGCTGGCGTATCCCTCCATAGAATTCTGTCGGGCAACAGAGTTGACAGCTACATGATTATCGGGTAAGTTTAATATTGAAAAATATGTAGTAATCTATTAAGGAGTTATAGGTTTTTGGGCTGTGGAACGAATTATACAAATTACAGTGTATTCTTATGGGAATATTTGCTCCTACATACGATTGTTTTAACATACGAAGCAGTTTCTGGAACGAATTAAGATCGTATGTAGAGGTTCCACTGTAGTCCCTTGAACGCTCTGCAGAAATTCAAAATCTCGTGGCAATCGCAGATATGCCAGGTGTACACTAGCGTCCTGGCGATAGATAGGCCAAACTATTCCAAACACTTCACACCTTCCATGCCTCTTGGTCTCTAGAGGGGAGAAGGGAGGGATTATAACTTATATAACCAGCGGGTAAATATGTTCAAAAATTTATTTTATTATGAAAATATCATTTTTAAACATAAAACTTACCTGCTGGTTATATAAGAATGGCTGATTGACACCCTTGGTGGCGGGTCAGAGACAGCAACATGATTGGAAATTCACTTAAGAGTTAAATATAACCACTTAAGAGGTTCGTACCTGATAAGGAAGCTGACCTCAATGGTTCTCTGTCTCATTCTGTCTGCTATCCTTACGAGATGCAGCGGTCCACTCAGGGGGCTGAAGATCTCTAGGAGCTGTCAAACGGTTCAATAACCTATAACATGACAGGACCTCAACTAATACCCTTATTCTGGGCGCTCTCTAGGAACAAAATGACCACCCAACTAAATCAAAGATTGCGGAAGATTGCCGACCAATCTTCACGTACAATCATAAAAACATATATTAAAGTTCCAAGAGAAGAACAGGGGTACTAGGAATTTAGGGAAATATAGTGGTGGATGTTTCACCTACTACTGCACTCGTTGTTACGAATGATCCCAAAACGTAGCCGTCCTCACAAAGAGACCAGATACGGTATAAGTAATGCAAGGCGAATACAGGATTACCCCTTTAAAAGGCTGTATGCACGATGCTTTGCAGAGAACAGTTTTGCTTAAAAGTTACAGAAGCTCCCACACCTCTTAACTTCATGAGTCTTTACTCTTTCGACAGCTTAAGATCTGTCACACCACAGTGTGAGAGAGCCTTTGTAATTAAAGTCTATACGAAATATGATATTTTGATTATAAAATAAAATTTTGAATATACTTACCCGGTGAATATATAATAGCTAACGTCTCCGACGGCTCGACAGATTCCAAAAACTCGCGAGCGATCTCCGTGAAGGTTGCGGGTGTGACCACCAGCGCCGACTATCGGCCAGATACCGCATATACTTGTAAACATCTCCAGTTCTTCTCAGTCCCCTAGGTCTCTATCGGGGAGGAAGGGAGGGCCTTTAATTTATATATTCACCGGGTAAGTATATTCAAAAATTTATTTTATAATCAAAATATCATTTTTAAATATTAAACTTAGCCGGTGAATATATAATAGCTGATTCACACCCATGGTGGTGGGTAGAGACCAGAATTAATACAATAAAGGCGTATATGCTCAAGAGTTTTTGACAATTATTCAAAAAACAGACTTAAGTATAGGTACCTGGTAAGGAAGCAGACTCTGATTATTACTCTGCCTCATTAGTCCGCTATCCTCATGAAGCCCAGCGATCCTCTTAGGATGCCGAAAGACTCCCAGGATCTGCTATAACCAGGGTGAACACCCCTATAACAGGACCTCATCAATACCCTTAATCTGGGCGTTCTCAAGAAACAATATTTTGACCACCCGCCAAATCAAAAAGATTGCGAAAGACTTCTTAGTCTCCCGTACAACCCAAAATAAGATTAAAAATTTCAAGAGTAGATTAAAAGGATATTGGGATTAAGGGAATGTAGTGGTAGAGCCTTCACCCACTACTGCACTCGCTGCTACGAATGGTCCCAGTGTGTAGCAGTCCTCATAAAGAGTCTGGACATCTTTCAAGTAATATAAAGCGAAAACCGACTTGCTTCTCCAAAAGGTCGCGTCCATAATACTTTTAATGGGTCTATTTTGCTTAAACGCTACAGAAGTTGCTATCACTCTAACTTCATGAGCCTTGACTTTAAGTAAATTATGATCCTTCTCACTTAATTGAGTGTGTGCCTCCCGAATCAAAAGTCTAATAAAATAAGACCACGCATTCTTAGACATAGGCAAAGAGGGCTTTTTAACGGAGCACCATAAAGCCTCTGAACAACCTCGTCGCGGTTTAGTTCTGGATAAACAAAAATTAAGAGCTCTAACGAGGCACAGCATTCTTTCAACTTCATTCCCCACAATCTCAGAAAGACTGGGGATTTCAAATGATTTAGGCCAAGGACGAGACGGAAGTTCATTCTTGGCCAAAATAACCAAGTTGAAGAGCGCATACTGCTTTATTAGCGGAGAAACCGATGTTCTTGCTAAAAGCATGTATCTCACTAACCCTTTTAGCCGAAGCCAAGCCCACCAAAAAAAAGTGTCTTGAGGGTAAGATCCTTCAGGGAGGCTGAATTTAATGGTTCAAACCTGTCTGACATAAGGAACTGTAGGACCACGTCCAAGTTCCAAGCAGGAGTCGAAATATGACGCTCCTTGGAAGTCTCGAAAGACTTAAGCAGGTCTTGGAGATCTTTGTTATTATGCCTGAAAACAGAAGCTAACATGCTTCTGTAGCCTTTAATGGTAGATGCAGAGAGGGAGCGACCGTTTCTCAGATAAGGCAGAAAATTCACAATCTGCGCTACAGAGGCACTTGGAAGAGGAAATAGAGGAGGACTTGCACCAGTCTCTAAATACCTCCCATTTCGACTGATAGATCCTGATGGTAGAGGATCTTCTAGCCCTCGCGATCGTTCTAGCTGCCTCCTTCGAAAACCCTAGAGCTCAAGAGAGTCTTTCGATAGTCTGAAGGCAGTTAGACGAAGCGTGGGGAGGCTTTGATAAAATCTCTTTACGTGAGGCTGTCGCAAGAGATCCATCCGTAACGGCAGACTTCTTGGAACGTCTACCAGCCATAGAAGTACCTCTGTGAACCACTCTCTCGCGGGCCAGAGTGGAGCAACCAATGTCAACCTGGTCCCTTCGTGAGAGGTGAACTTCTGCAGCACCTTGTTTAGGATCTTGAAAGGTGGAAAGGCATAAACGTCCAGGTGAGACCAGTCCAGCAGGAAAGCGTCTATGTGGGCTGCCTCTGGATCTGGAACTGGAAAGCAGTAAGTCGAGAGCCTCTTTGTCAGAGAAGTCGCAAAAAGATCTATGGTGGGTTGACCCCATGTCATCCATAGCTTCTCGCACACAGTCTTATGCAACGTCCACTCCCTGGAGATGACTTGTCCTCTTCTGCTGAGGCAGTCCGCCAAGACATTCATTTTTCCTTGCACAAATCTCGCCAAAGGAGAGATGTTACTTGCCTTAAATGGAGTTCCTTCTGATCCGTGGATCAAAGACCCGAGCATTCCAGACTGTCTAGTGGAGCTCCCTAACCCAAATCCGATGCATCTGAATACAACACATGGTTTGGGTTCTTGATCGCAAGAGAAAGACCTTCTCGAAGTCTGATGTTGCTGTCCCACCAAGTCAGACATGTCTAGACTGAGTTGGAGATTGGGAGAGAGATACTCTCTAAGCCCTTCTCCTTGTTCCAATGGTTTAGGTGAAATTGGAGAGGGCATAGGTTGAGTCTCCCCAGAGAGATAAACTACTCCAGCGATGAAAGAGTTCCCATGAGGCTAGTTCAAACTCTTACAGAGCAACTGTTTTTCTCTTGCAAGTGAAGGACTTTTAACAGAGCTTGTTCCATTCTTGTGGGAGACGAGAAGGCCCGAATAATAAGACACTATCTCCATTCCCAAATAAAGAATAGTCTGGGATGGGGTACTGTAAGTTACGACTTCTCTACGTTCACTATGAGACCTAGCTCCTTGGTTAGGTCTAATGTCCATTAGAGGCTCTCCAGACAGCGATATAATGACGACGCCCTGATTAGCCAGTCGTCAAAATAAAGGGAGGCTCTGAATCCTCAAAAAATGTAGAAAGCTTGCTACATTTTGCAAGGGCCTTGTAAAATGTTATTTTCATTAGTAAAATAAATTTTTGAATATACTTACCCGATAATCATGTAGCTGTCAACTCCGTTGCCCGACAGAATTCTACGGGAGGGATACGCCAGCTATCACTATACTAGAAGGGGGTGTACTCACAAGCGCCACCTGTGGCCAGGTACTACAGTACTTGTTGTTGTCGCCACCTCACTTTTACCTCGGTCCACTGGTTCTCTATGGGGAGGAAGGGTGGGTCAATTAAATCATGATTATCGGGTAAGTATATTCAAAAATTTATTTTACTAATGAAAATAACATTTTTCAATATTAAACTTACACGATAATCATGTAGCTGATTCACACCCAGGGGGGTGGGTGAATAACCAGTGTACAAGACTAAAGGATAGCTAAGTATCCCGTATTTCATATAATCAGTTATCCACAATAACAATGAAATAATAAGTACCTGGTAAGGAAGTCGACTTGAACCGTTACTCTGCCTTTAATAAGATCGTCTTCCTTACTGAGCGCAGCGTTCCTCTTGGAAGGCTGAATCAACTCAAAGGTGCTAAAGTATCAAGGGCTGCAACCCATACTAAAGGACCTCATCACAACCTTTAACCTCGGCGCTTCTCAAGAAAGAATTGACCACCCGCCAAATCAACAAGGATGTGGAAGGCTTCTTAGCCGACCGTACAACCCATAAAAAGTATTCAAGAGAAAGGTTAAAAGGTTATGGGATTATGGGAATGTAGTGGCTGAGCCCTCGCCTACTACTGCATTCGTTGCTACGAATGGTCCCAGGGTGTAGCAGTACTCGTAAAGAGACTGGACATCTTTGAGATAGAATGATGCGAACACTGACTTGCTTCTCCAATAGGTTGCATCCATAACACTCTGCAGAGAATGGCTCTGTTTGAAGGCCACAGAAGTAGCCACAGCTCCCACTTCATGTGTCCTTACCTTCAGCAAAGCAAGGTCTTCTTCCTTCAGATGAGAATGTGTTTCTCTAATCAGAAGCCTGAATAGTAAGAAACTGAGTTCTTAGAACTTGGAAAAGAAGGTTTCTTGATAGCACACTATAAGGCTTCTGATAGTCCTCGAAAAGGTTAAGACCTTTTTAGAAAGTACCTAAGAGCTCTAACTGGGCAAAGTACTCTCTCCAGTTCATTCCCCACCAAGTTGGACAGGCTTGGGATCTCGAACGACTTAGGCCAAGGACGTGAAGGAAGCTCGTTTAGCAAAAACCGAGCTGCAAGGAACATGTAGCCGTTTCAGATGTGAAAACAATGATCCTGCTGAAGGCGTGGATCTCACTTACTCTTTTAGCTGTTGTCAAGCACACGAGGAAAAGAGTTTTTAACGTGAGGTCCTAAAAAGAGGCTGATTGGAGAGGTTCAAATCTTGATGACATAAGGAACCTTAGGACCACGTCTAGATTCCAGCCTGGAGTGGACAACCGACGTTCCTTTGAGGTCTCAAAAGACCTAGGGAGGTCCTGTAGATCTTTGTTGGTGGAAAGATCCAAGCCTCTGTGGCGGAAAACCGCTGCCAACATACTTCTGTAACCCTTGATCGTAGGAGCTGAAAGGGATCTTACTTTCCTTAGATATAACAGGAAGTCAGCAATCTGGGTTACAGTGGTACTGGTTGAGGAAACTGCATTGGTCTTGTACCAGCTACGGAAGACTTCCCCTTGAGACTGATAGATTCCGAGAGTGGATGTTCTCCTTGCTTTGGCAATCGCTCTGGCAGCCTCCTTCGAAAAAGTCCCTAGCTCTTGAGAGTCTTTCGAAAGTCTGAAGGCAGTCAGACGAAGAGCGTGGAGGATTGGGTGTACCTTCTTTACGTGAGGTAGACGTAGAAGGTTCACTCCTAGAGGAAGAGTCCTGGGAATGTTGACCAGCCATTGCAGTACCTCTAAGAACCATTCTCTCGCGGGCCAGAGCGGAGCCAACCAACGTCAGCCGTGTCCCTTGCGAGAGGAGAACTTCTGAAGTACCCTGTTGACAATCTTGAACGGCGGGAATGCATACAGGTCGAGATGGAACCAATCCAGCAGAAAAGCATCCACGTGAACTGCTGCTGGGTCTGGAATCGGAGAACAATACAACAAGAGTCTCTAGGTTATCGAGGTAGCGAACAGATCTATGGTTGGCTGACCCCAAAGGGCCCAAAGTCTGCTGCAAACATTCTTGTGAAGGGTCCACTCTGTGGGGATGATCTGACCCTTGCGGCTGAGGTGATCTGCCATGACATTCATACCGCCCTGAATGAACCTCGTTACCAGCGTGAGCTTTCGATCTTTAGACCAGATGAGGAGGTCCCCTGCGATCTAGAACAACTTCCACGAAAGAGTCCCTCCCTGCTTGAAGATGTAAGCCAGGGCTGTGGTGTTGTCGGAGTCCACCTCCACCACTTTGTTAAGCTGGAGGGACTTGAAGTTTATCAAGGCCAGAATAACCGCCAACAACTCCTTGCAATTGATGTGAAGTGTCCTTTGCTCCTGATTCCATGTTCCCGAGCATTCTTATCCGTCCAAAGTCGCACCCCAGCCCGTGTCTGATGCGTCCGAGAGGAGACGGCGGTCGGGTTTCTGAACAGCCAAAGGTAGACTTCCTTGAGAAGAAAGCTGTTCTTACACCACGCGAGAAGACCTTCTCTCTTCGGAAACAGGAACTGAGACCGTCTCTAGCGTCATGTCCTTTATCCAGTGAGCAGCTAGATGATACTGAATGGGGGGGAGGTGGAGTCTCCCTAACACGATGAACAGGGCCAGCGATGAAAGTGTCCCTGTTAGACTCATCCACTACCTGACTGAGCATCGGTTCCTTCTCAGCATGCTCTGGATGCATTCTAGGGCTTGGAAGATCCTTGGGGCCGACGGAAAAGCCCGAAAAGCTCGACTCTGAAGATCCATACCCAGGGAGACAATGATCTGGGATGGGACGAGCTAAGACTCCTCAAAATTGACCAGGAGGCCCAGTTCCTTGGTCAGATCCATAGTCCATTTGAGAATCTCCAGACAGCGACGACTTGTGGGAGCTCTTAAAAGCCAGTCGTCTGACGGAGTCGGACACAAGATCATGGTACTGCTGCACAGTCTGTGAACTGTCAACCATGGGGAAGCGAGGAAGTACAGTGACAACCCGAAGCTGTCTAGACTGTCTGGGTCGTACAGACAACTCCTTATCGGGTTGCTAAGGTTGCCGTACTGCGTCACAACAAGTCACTCCTGCTGGTTGTTGAACGTCTTCCCAGTGACACTGACTCCGTAAACAAAAAAATCCTCAAACAAGGACTAAGTTTGGACTGCATGTCTTGCAACACAGCTCAAGGACTATGGGAGCAGGTGTGGTAACAGACGGGATTAGCGACTGAAGTGGGACCATTACCTTCCCTGGAAGCATGTTATGCTTAAATAACAGTCCATAGGAGGCTACGCAGCTAAAGGCTCCTCTCCAAATGACAGAGTCCTCAAGGGAATATCAGAAGGAGGGAGAAAAGCACTTTCTCATCTACAGGGACCATATCCGAGAAAAGCTAAGTTCTCTCAGTGAGGGTTACACTGTGCAAACGCAGCAGACTAGAAGGCAACGTTAAGAAACTGCTTGACAGTCTAGTGAGTTGGCAACAACCAAAGATGTGTGACTGAGAAGCATGCGGTAAGGTATGCAGAGCCTGTTGTATGCAGAGCATGCTGTAAGCAGAGCATGCTGTATGCAGAGCATGCTGTATGTAGAACATGCTGTAAGGTAAGCAGAGCGTGCTGCATGGCGTGTAACATTTCTCAGAAATTCCATGACCAGTGCTAGAGTGAGTAATATCGCATTACCGTCCATTGAAAGTGCACGTGCCGAGGGAATTGATTTAGACTGTTTTGTTGATGAATTTGATAGCCGGCATGATAATCGTAGAATTAAGCTACACTAAATGTACTATAATCTACTTCACCTCCGGAAAGGGAAACTCGCCCTGTTGGCAACACTGCATTACTACATGCATGCTTGCAAGGGGTTTAATATCAACATAATATTACCTTACATTCATAACTCATGATTTTTGCCATATTTGCGATTTGTTAAAAATATATTGCAAGGAATACAAATATATTTTTAAATAAGTAATACAAATAACCTCCATTATCATAATGTTTGAAAATGGAGGTAAGGTATGCTGAACAGCAGAGTCAGAACGAGCTGGAACAACAATAGTTGTGGTTTCCTCTTCAAGACTCTGTTGAGGGAACACCTGAGGCTCAGTCTGCAAAGGCTGATCAAAAGAAGTAGCAGAAGGTAGGCGCATGGGTGGAGGAGGTTGACTCCTGGCATGAGTGGCTGAACTCAAGGGTTGCGCTTGCTGAGTGGTTGGCGGAAGCGCAGTAGCAAGTTCCTGAGGAACGAGTTGAGGTTCCTGCGGTGTGAGCTGAGAGCGATGAGGTAGTGGCTGCGCAGAACGCAGTAAATGTCTCGCAAGTTGAGGCTCCTGAGGCGCAAGGCTAAGGTGTTGAGGTGCTTGCCTTGAGGAGGGTTGAGCTCGCTGCAGCGAGAGCTGAGGAGACTGACTCATGGATGGGAGAGGTTGTTGTACCTCAAGCGAGTGTTGCATCACTGGTGGAACAGCAAGTGGAAGCGGAGGAAGAGAGGTATAAGCCTCCTGTTCCATTGCTGAGGTTGCCTTAAGGAAGGCGGAGGGAGCTGCACACCACTGGGATCAGTAAACTCATAACGTGGCTCAACATCGTACGCCTGGCAGGCGGTACTGCGGTCAGGCGGAGCGAGCGCAGGCGGAGCGAGCGCAGGCGGAGGGAGCGCAGGCGGAGCGAGCGCAGGCGGAGCGAGCGCAGGCGGAGGCGCAACCTTCTCAGCCCGACACTCACGCATCAAGACCGAAAGTTGTGACTGCATGGACTGCAGTAGAGTCAACTTGGGGTCGGCAGACACTAAAGTCTGCTGAGGTAAAGCCTTAACAGCAGAGATCTGTTGCGGCAAAACCTTACTCCTCTTAGGCGGAGTGCGTTCAACTGATGACTGCGGCGAGTCAGAGCTTTGAACTCTAACTTCGTACGTCTGGCATAGGTCTGGACTTTACGTTTAAGAGGTCTTGAGACCTGAGACCAGCGTTTTCTCCCCTAAATCTCTTCTGCAGACGAGCAAAATAAGGGCTCAATCGTCTGCGGGTGGGAGTGACGGTCTCTGTAAGACACGCCCGCAACCACCGAGGATACTTCTGTGCGCCGATCAAGGCCTGCCGAACCCTTTTGCCCTTCGACATTGCTTCTCCCCTGGGCTTGGGAGCTTGCAAGAGGTCCCGGACTGGGAGACGACTGGCACGCACAGAAGTACCCTCACGCACAACACTGACACACTTTGCGCTAATCACTTATCACTTTGATTTTCTGTTTGCACTTATTTAACTGAACTCGAAACTTTAAGTGGTTTGTACCTGAAACAAGCAATTCTATCCTTTCTCAAAAGTTAGTAATTGCGAAAACAGAATTACAATGTAACAGAAAAATCTAATGAAAGATAAATAATTCAGTGGCTGGAAAGAGACTAAACACTAGATCACTCTAGAAACGTTTACCTTCTTCCCCAAAAGAGACTAGGGAGAAGAGCAAAAACGATAACAACGTTACTCGCTTGAATGAAACGTTTATCCTCCTCTTTCTCCCTCCGTCTCTATCTCTCTCTCTCTCTCTCTCTTGACTTAGAACCTGAGAGAAGAGCCCAATCATATATATCGTTAAAACATATTATTGTTAAAGGAAAAAACTGAAATATTTCCCAAAATGAAAAGTTCCTTTATTAGAATTAAAACCATTAAGTTAAGAAAGAATGAACAAAACGCTAGACACGGTTACTCTTACTGCAACGTGACACCGTGAAAACTCTTTCTCTATCGTAACGATAGAGCGCAAGTTGAACGTTCTGAACGTCAACAACTGCAGAGACAAAACAAAACGTTAGTTCAACTTTGAAAACAGTACGAGACTATCAAAGAAATTCTTTCAAAGACATTAAAATAGCATAATATGTTAACAGGTAAAACCGAAATGACGGGCTCAATGTTAATTAACTTCGGTACCAAGAAAAGACCGCCTACTATTAGGAAAGGTCGAATATAAACAAATATAAAAATTAATTTTAATAAGTTTATAATAAAAGTAAGTTAATCGAAGAGGCCTATAAAAGGCGGAGAGATATAAAATAAATCTATAACAAAACTAAGAAAGAGAGTCTATACTCTCTTAGACACCAACACTTCCGACTAAGGGAAGGGTCGGCCATTTAAAGGTGAAAGAGAGTTCATACTCTCTTCGTCACCATAAAAATTAAATTAATTCCAAACGCTAGCTAAGCTAACAAAGAAGTATCCAGTATAGCGAATAGCTGCAAATTTAGAGAAATACTTCACCAAACCGTGAACAATACTCCAAAATCATAAGCGTATCCAAGAACGTCTAGCCGGAAGCACGACAGAGGAAAAAGTGAGGTGGCGACAACAACAAGTACTGTAGTACCTGGCCACAGGTGGCGCTTGTGAGTACACCCCCTTCTAGTATAGTGATAGCTGGCGTATCCCTCCCGTAGAATTCTGTCGGGCAACGGAGTTGACAGCTACATGATTATCGGGTAAGTTTAATATTGAAAAAACCAAAGGTGCAGGAATGAGGCCGAAGTACAGTGCTCGACATTGGTACATTACTTTCCCGTCCACAAACCTCAGATGTTGTAGAAAGTTTGGATGAATCGGGATGTGGAAGTATGCATCCTGAAGGTCGAGAGAGACCATCCAGTCGCTTCCCTTACTGCTGCCAAGACAGATTTGGTAGTCTTCATCGTGAAGTTTGTCTTGACAATGAACACATTGAGCGCACTTACATCTTAAGTACTCCTGCAGTGAACGTGGCTGCCAGATCATTGGAGCCATCCCTGATAGCCTTGTTCCTGCAGTGAACGTGGCTGTCAGATTATTGGAGCCATCCCTGATAGCCTTGTTCATGCATGACATAATTGTACAGCAATACATTGACAGCTGGAGAGACCTTCTTACTTAAGGCTCCCAGGGACAAATCCAACAAATAAAAACTTCAAACGCTCGAAAAAACTCCTAAAAGGAGATGGTCTAGCTCTGAAGCCGACCATAAAATCTAGGAGCGTCTCATGGCCAGGCGACGGGGAGAGTCTATGAGGCTTGAGAAGTCTCCCTGGGCAGAGGCAGGAACTCCCAAGCCGAGAAGTTCCCGTGTCATACCAGACGCTCGCTCTAGAAGCCAGTTTAAAAGGAGGGAAAGCAAAGGCTGTCTCCCCCAAACTCCTCCTGGTGATCAACCAGTCGCCTAGCAAACGTAAAGCTCTCTTAGAAGAGCGAGAGAGCACTAGCTTAGAAAACGACGGCTTCGAAGTAGCTAGGCCTAGCGTAAACTCTGACGAAGGCGAACGAGGAGCAGCAGTTATAAAATGGTCCGGAAAAAGATCCTTAAAAATCAGCATGATTTTTTTAAAGTCCATAGAGGGCTGAGCAGCTTTAGGCTCCTCTCCGTCTGACAAAGTCCCCAAAGGAATATCAGTAGGAGGAGGAACAGCAACTTCCTCATCTGAAGGAACCTCGTCCGACAACTGCCGAGTCTCATGAAAAGGAGAGACCTGCCGCGGCGGCAACGCTTGACAGGCAATGTCAACAAGCAAAGGAGCAGCAGTAGCAGTAGAGGAAGCGACGTCACGCCGCTGCTGAAAGGACTGAAATCCTTGTGACTGACCAACAACAACAACTGAAGTTGATTGACGCTCGACGTCACGTCGGAACTGCCTTGACTGCATAGAATGAGCAGGCAAAACAACCTTTGACTGCGGTGATGACGCTCAACGTCAAGTCGAGGCAACTGAGCCGGTCGGCGAACGTCAGGTCGGGGCTGCGGCGGCAGCGGCTGAACGTCAACACGAGACTGCGGCAGCGGCTGAACGTCAACACGAGACTGCGGCAGCGGCTGAAAGTCAACACGAGACTGCAGCGAGGGAGGATCCATGTCACGTGACTGACGTGAAAAATGTTATTTTCATTAGTAAAATAAATTTTTGAATATACTTACCCGATGATCATGTAGCTGTCAACTCTGTTGCCCAACAGAAATCTACGGTCGGGATACGCCAGCGATCGCTATACAGGTGGGGGTGTACACAACAGCGCCATCTGTGAGCAGGTACTCAAGTACTTCTTGTCAACAAGAACTCAATTTTCTCCTCGGTCCACTGGTTCTCTATGGGGAGGAAGGGCGGGTCATTAAATTCATGATCATCGGGTAAGTATATTCAAAAATTTATTTTACTAATGAAAATAACATTTTTCAATATTAATCTTACCCGATGATCATGTAGCTGATTCACACCCAGGGTTGTATCGGCCCATCCCTTTGACGAAGGAATTAACTAAATGGAAGACAACCTGTGAATAGTGGATTTCACGCGCCTTTGCTTTATACACGACACCTAAAAGGTGCTCGCGCGAGGGTTGTAACCTCAGCATTCCATGCTTTTATCTTTCTCTGGTATAATTGGAAGGTTTTATCAGAAAAGACATATACAAGAAGGACTTTTCACCGGGCGCCACAGGTCTCTCCCCAGAAATAGATTTTTCCTTCGTCAAAATCCCTTTATTAAGTACGTCTTCCTTACTGAGCGTAGCGGTCCTCTTAGGATGCTGAACGACTCTTAGGTGCTGAAGTATAAAGGGCTGCAACCCATACTAAAGGACCTCATCACAACCTCTAACCTCGGCGCTTCTCAAGAAAGAATTGACCACCCGCCAAATCAACAAGGATGCGGAAGGCTTCTTAGCCGACCGTACAACCCATAAAAAGTATTCAAGAGAAAGGTTAAAAAGGTTATGGGATTATGGGAATGTAGTGGCTGAGCCCTCACCTACTACTGCACTCGCTGCTACAAATGGTCCCAGGGTGTAGCAGTTCTCGTAAAGAGACTGGACATCTTTGAGATAGAATGCTGCGAACACTGACTTGCTTCTCCAATAGGTTGCATCCATAACACTCTGCAGAGAACGGTTCTGTTTGAAGGCCACTGAAGTAGCCACAGCTCTCACTTCATGTGTCCTTACCTTCAGCAAAGCAAGGTCTTCTTCCTTCAGATGAGAATGTGCTTCCCTAATCAGAAGCCTGATGTAGTAAGAAACTGAGTTCTTAGACATTGGAAGAGAAGGCTTCTTGATAGCACACCATAAGGCTTCTGATTGTCCTCGTAAAGGTTTTGACCTTTTTAGATAGTACCTAAGAGCTCTAACTGGGCAAAGTACTCTCTCCAGTTCGTTCCCCACCAAGTTGGACAGGCTTGGGATCTCGAACGACTTAGGCCAAGGACGTGAAGGAAGCTCGTTTTTAGCAAAAAACCGAGCTGCAAGGAACATGTAGCCGTTTCAGATGTGAAAACTATGTTCCTGCTGAAGGCGTGGATCTCACTTACTCTTTTAGCTGTTGCCAAGCACACGAGGAAAAGAGTTTTTAATGTGAGGTCCTTAAAAGAGGCTGATTGGAGAGGTTCAAATCTTGATGACATAAGGAACCTTAGGACCACGTCTAGATTCCAGCCTGGAGTGGACAACCGACGTTCCTTTGAGGTCTCAAAAGACATAAGGAGGTCCTGTAGATCTTTGTTGGTGGAAAGATCCAAGCCTCTGTGGCGGAAAACCGCTGCCAACATACTTCTGTAACACTTGATCGTAGGAGCTGAAAGGGATCTTACGTTCCTTAGATGTAACAGGAAGTCAGCAATCTGGGTTACAGTGGTACTGGTTGAGGAAACTGCATTGGCCTTGCACCAGCTTCGGAAGACTTCCCATTTAGACTGATAGACTCTGAGAGTGGATGTCCTCCTTGCTCTGGCAATCGCTCTGGCTGCCTCCTTCGAAAAGCCTCTAGCTCTTGAGAGTCTTTCGATAGTCTGAAGGCAGTCAGACGAAGAGCGTGGAGGTTTGGGTGTACCTTCTTTACGTGAGGTTGACGTAGAAGGTCCACTCTTAGAGGAAGAGTCCTGGGAATGTCGACCAGCCATTGCAGTACCTCTGTGAACCATTCTCTCGCGGGCCAGAGGGGAGCAACCAACGTCAGCCGTGTCCCTTTGTGAGAGGCGAACTTCTGAAGTACCCTGTTGACAATCTTGAACGGCGGGAATGCATACAGGTCGAGATGGGACCAATCCAGCAGAAAAGCATCCACGTGAACTGCTGCTGGGTCTGGAATCGGAGAACAATACAACGGGAGCCTCTAGGTCATCGAGGTAGCGAACAGATCTATGGTTGGCTGACCCCACAGGGCCCAAAGTCTGCTGCAAACATTCTTGTGAAGGGTCCACTCTGTGGGGATGACCTGACCCTTCCGGCTGAGGCGATCTGCCATGACATTCATATCGCCCTGAATGAACCTCGTTACCAGCGTGAGCTTTCGATCTTTTGACCAGATGAGGAGGTCCCTTGCGATCTAGAACAACTTCCTCGAATGAGTCCCTCCCTGCTTGGAGATGTAAGCCAAGGCTGTGGTGTTGTCGGAGTCCACCTCCACCACCTTGTTTAGCTGGAGGGACTTGAAGTTTATCAAGGCCAGATGAACCGCCAACAACTCCTTGCAATTGATGTGAAGTGTCCTTTGCTCCTGATTCCATGTTCCCGAGCATTCCTGTCCGTCCAATGTCGCACCCCAGCCCGTGTCTGATGCGTCCGAGAAGAGACGGCGGTCGGGGTTCTGAACAGCCAAAGGTAGACCTTCCTTGAGAAGAAAGCTGTTCTTCCACCACGTTAGAGTAGACCTCATCTCTTCGGAAACAGGAACTGAGACCATCTCTAGCGTCATGTCCTTTATCCAGTGAGCAGCTAGATGATACTGAAGGGGGCGGAGGTGGAGTCTCCCTAACTCGATGAACAGGGCCAGCGATGAAAGTGTCCCTGTTAGACTCATCCACTGCCTGACTGAGCATCGGTTCCTTCTCAGCATGCTCTGGATGCATTCTAGGGCTTGGTTGATCCTTGGGGCCGACGGAAAAGCCCGAAAAACTCGACTCTGAATCTCCATACCCAGGTAGACAATGGTCTGGGATGGGACGAGCTGGGACTTCTCTAAATTGACCAGGAGGCCCAGTTCCTTGGTCAGATCCATAGTCCATCTGAGATTCTCCAGACAGCGACGACTTGTGGGAGCTCTTAAAAGCCAGTCGTCTGATGGAGCCGGACACAAGATCATGGTACTGCTGCACAGTCTGTGAACTGTCAACCATGGGGAAGCGAGGAAGTACAGCGACAACCCGAAACTGTCTAGACTGTCTGGGTAGGGCAGACAACTCCTTATCGGGTTGCTGAGGTTGCCGCACTGCGTCACAACAAGTCACCTCTGCTGGTTGTTGAACCTCTTCCCAGTGACACACTGACTCCGTAAAAAGAAATCCTCTATCAAGGACTAAGCTTGGACTGCATGTCTTGCAACAAAGCTCAAGGTCTATGGGAGCAGGTGTGGCAACAGACGGGGTTAGCGACTGAAGCGGAACCATTTACCCTCCCTGGAAGCATGTTATGCTTAAATAAAAGTCCATAGGAGGCTAAGCAGCTTAAGGCTCCTCTCCAAATGACAGAGTCCTCAAGGGAATATCAGAAGGAGGGAGAACAGCACTTTCTCATCTACAGGAACCATATCCGAGAAAAGCTGAGTTCTCTCAGTGAGGGTTTCACTGGTGCAAAAGCAGCAGACCAGAAGGCAACGTTATGAAACTGCTTGACAGTCTGTGAACTGTCAAAAACTGAACTGTCAACCACAACAGGAGCGTGAGGACATACAGCACTGGTGTATAAGTAGCAGACCAGAAGGCAACGTCATGTAACTGCATGACAGTTTGTGAGTTGGCAACAACCAAAGATGTGTGGGGAAGCCTCAACTCCTGCCTGACTAGTTTGCTGCTGGCGAGTGGCGGTAACCACAGTGTGTTGCGGAGGCTGACACACCGTGTCAAAACACGGCAGCTTGTGGTAGCTCCCGCACGGCAACGGAGTGCTCTGTGTGTGGGAGTCATCATACATCTGGCAGGGTTGACTGTGCATGGGTGGAGGAGCTCTCACAACAAGAGTGTGAGAGCATGAAGCCATGCCGGGCGCACAACCGTGGGAGGTGTAGGCCCACGGGTGCATCGTCAACCTTCTCCGCAGTCGGAGTGTGGGAGCTGGCAACAACAAAAGCAGAGTGCTGGTGCATGGGAGGGGCTGCGGTGGGTTGAGGAGCATGCGGTATGGTATGCAGAGCATGCTGTAAGGTATGCAGAGCATGCTGTAAGGTATGCAGAGCATGCTGTAAGGAATGCAGAGCATGCTGTAAGGTATGCAGAGCATGCGGTATGGTATGCAGAGCATGAGGTAAGGCATGCGGCTCATGCTGCATGGTATGCGGCTCATGCTGCATGGTATGTGGCTCATGCTGCATGGTATGCGGAGCATGCTGTAAGGTCTGCAGAGCATGCTGCATGGGCTGAGGAGAAAGCCGCATAGTGCTGGAACCCGGCAACTCCTGATGCGGCAGCTCACGCATGTTAGCAGATGGTGCAGCAAGAACATGCGTCTGGCAGTGAGGACTGCGCATCGGTGGAGGAGCTCTCACAGGTGTGGTGTGGGAGCAGGCAGCCGCAGTATCTGCTGAGCGCACAACCTCGGCGGGTTGTAGGTAAACAGGCTGCATTGTCAACCTTCCAGCATGATACTCCTGCATGAAGGAGCAAGCTGAGACTGTATAGTCTGCAGCATGGACCACTAGGGTCTATGAAAGACAACAACAAACGGAGCTACTGTCCGTTGTGACTGAGGGTCTAAAACAGCTGGTGCGGCAACAGACGGAGTTACTGCCTGTTGCGGTACCACCTAGCCTCTCTTAGGAGGTGTGCAGTTGTCGTACTGCAGCGAGTCCGAACTGACCCAGTGGCTACACCTAGGCCGTTGGACTTGCGCGGAAGGGACCGACTTGCACTTAAAAGCTGCAAGATTTGGTCCATGGTTTCTGCGAGAAACCTCTTCCGCAGACGAGGAATAAATGGGCTCTCTCGTCTTTGTGTGGGTGGGGTGATCACGTCGGCAACGTGTGTAGATACACCCGAAACCACAGAGGGAAACGTCTGTTCGTCGATCAAGGCCTGAGGAACCCATAAGTCCTTCGACATTACTTCTCCCCTGGGCTTGGGAGCTTGTAAGAGGTATCGGACTAGGTGAACCACTGGCACGAACAGACGAACCCTCGAACGCAACACTGTAACACTTTGCGCATATCACTTTATCACTTTTGATTTTCTGTTTGCACTTATTTCACTGAACTCGAAACTTTAAGTGGTTTGTACCTGAAACACGCAATCCTATCCTTCATTAAAAGGTAGTAATTGTGAAAACAGTATTACAATGTAACAGAAAAACATAATGAAAGATAAAGAATTCAGTGGCTGGAAAAGAGACTAAACACTAGATCAAATAAACCACGTTTAAAATCTCTCACCGCATAAAGCCTGGGAACAAGAATAAAACTCTAGAAACGTTTTACCTTCTTCCCCTCTATCGACTAGGGAGAAGAGCAAAAAAAAAAAAAAAAAAAAACGAGAACGTTACCCGCTTGAACGAAACGTTTATCCACCTCTCTCTCCCTCCGTCTCTATCTCTCTCTCTCTCTCTTGACTTAGAACCTGAGAGATGAGCCCAATTATATATATCGTTAAAACATATTATTTGTTAAAGGAAAAAAACTGAAAGGTTTCCCAAATAAAAAGTTCCTTTATTAGAATTAAAACCATTTAAGCTAAGAAAGAATGAATGAAACATTACTCTTACTGCAACGTGAAACCGTGAATACTCTCTCTCTATCGTAACGATAGAGCGCAAGTTGAACGTTCTGAACGCCAACAACTGCGGAGACTAAACAAAACGTTAGTTCAACTTTGAAAACAGTACGAGACTTATCAAAGAAATTCTTTCAAAAACATAAAATTAAAATAGCATAAATTCTTAACAGGAAAAACGATATGACGAGCTCAATGTTAATTAACTTCGGTTCCAAGTAAGGACCGCCTACTATTAGGAAAGGTCGCATATTTTATTTATTTTTTTTTTTTTTTTTAAGGAAAGTTAATCGAAGAGGCCTATAAATGGCGGAGAGATATAAAATAAAAAGTGAAAGAGAGTCTATACTCTCTTCGACACCAACACTTCCGTCTAAGGGAAGGGTCGGCCATTTAAAAGTGAAAGAGAGTCCATACTCTCTTCGTCACCATAATTAATTCAAATTAATTCCAAAAGCTTGCTAAGCTAAAGATAAAGCTTCCTGAATAGCGAAGGCTAAACTCTAGAGCAAATACATCACCAAATCGTGAACAATAACTCCAGAATCAACAGCGTATCCAAGTAGGTCTAGCCGGAGGCACGACAGAGGAAAAATTGAGTTCTTGTTGACAAGAAGTACTTGAGTACCTGCTCACAGATGGCGCTGTTGTGTACACCCCCACCTGTATAGCGATCGCTGGCGTATCCCGACCGTAGATTTCTGTCGGGCAACAGAGTTGACAGCTACATGATCATCGGGTAAGATTAATATTGAAAAACTACTGACATAACGTTTCAAAGTACAAGAAACGTCAGCACTAACGTCAAACGGACGAGTAAATGCTCGTTTGGGCGGCTGACGGCCAGAGTCTCGTTTAGCGTAATGGCGACTCGAAAGCGAAGGTTCATCGTGAACCTGCTCAACGTCATACTTCTCCATAAGGGAGGCAAGCTTAGTCTGTATGTCCTGCAGGACAACCCATTTAGGATCAACGGGAGTCGGAACGGGCCGAGACGACGGTAACGTCTGTGTTGGCAAAACATTGCCTTTACCGCGACCCTCGGACCCCGTGTTACGCTTGCGTTTAATAGGCGAACAGTCTTCCGACGACTGCAAAGGGTCAGAGCTGTCCCAATGGCTACAGCCAGGACGCTGGACCTGTCCTGAAGGGACTGACTTTCGCTTCAAGGGTTTAGAAACCTTGCGCCAAGGTTTCTTTTGCGAAAAGTCTTCGGATGACGAGGAGAACACAGTCTCACCCGTCTTATGGTAAGGGCGATCTTGACGAGAAACGTCCGATACCAAAGAGGGAACGTCTGTACGTTGGTTAAAGCCTCTCGTCCCCTTAAGTCCTACGACATTACTTCTCCCTGGTGCAGGGGAGCCTGAAAGAGGTCTCGGACTAGGGGAGCGACAAGCACAAACATACGAACCCTCCGCAACACAGAACATGTTTTTTGCACTTACTTCACTGATATCGTATTTTTCAATAATTTCACATTAGGCATGAATAAAACTGATTTCTACCTGAAGCACGCAATTCTCCCTTACATTAAAAGGTTATAATTGCGAAATGAGTCGTATAATGTAAGCACATTAGTACAAAATGAAACACACATGCAAAAATCAATAAACATATACATATATATCGAATAAAACGGAAATATATAAAGTTAAAAAGGATCAGTGACTGGGGAGGAGACTAAACACTAGTTCACTTAAGACTACGTTTTCAATCTCTCACCGTACAGTGCCTTGGGACGAGAATAAAAACTAAAAACGTTTTATCCTCTCTCCCCGTACAGAGACTTGGGACGAGAGTAAAAAACTGAATCGAGAACAACGTTACTCGCTCCCAAACTCCTTGTACAGAGACTTGGGACGAGAATAAAGATCGGATCGTTCTCTCTTTCTCTCTCTCTCTCCGTCTCTCTCTCTCTCTCTCTCTTGTCACACACAAGAGAATTGCCCATTCACCCTTCGTCAATAAACAGGTTATTTGACCAAAGGAAAAAACTGAAAGGACTAAGAAATTGAAAATTAACAAGTTCCTTTAAATTAGTATCTAAAACACTTCAGTTTGAAAGAAGAATGAACAAAACGTCAAAATCGATTTACTCTTTCTGCAAAGTGAAACCGTGATTCTCTCTTTCTCTATCGTAACGATAGAGCGCAAACTGCGTAGCATAAATAAACCAAACGTTAGTTCATCTTTGAAAAAAACAGCACGAAGACTATTCAAAGAATATATTTCTTAAAATATTTTCTAAAAAATATTCATTTCATAACTCTTACAGAGCAATTTATTTAAACTTAACAAAAATAAAAGTTGAATGGGCTCAACGTTGTTTAACTTCGTTTTCCAAGTTAGGACCGCCTACAAGGAATAGGTGAAGGCCCATATAAACAAAACATAAAATTTATCTTGATGTTTAGTATAAATGGAAAGCTAATCGAAGAGGCCTAATAAAGGCGGGTGAGATATAAAATATATAGAGGAAAATCTATAAATATCAACAATAATTTATAACGTGATAAAATAATTACTAAAAGCCTTAAACACACTTCCGTACACTGAGGGAAGGGTCGGCCATCTTTACTCTATGGAAAAACCAGAGATAAAAAAAAAGCAAGGGCAAAACACTTTTCCTCTCCTTTCAAAAGCATTTCTTTTGAAGATAGTATTGAATAATCCAACACGGCGAAAGCAATAAAACCAAAACCAAGTACTTCACCAATTCGGTAGAAAACTCGAGGTCATAAAGCGAGTGGAACCAACTTGTCGACAAGACCGACAGAGAAGAACTGGAGATGTTTACAAGTATATGCGGTATCTGGCCGATAGTCGGCGCTGGTGGTCACACCCGCAACCTTCACAGCGATCGCTCGCGAGTTTTTGGAATCTGTCGAGCCGTCGGAGACGTCAGCTATTATATATTCACCGGCTAAGTTTAATATTTAAAAGATAGAGCTTTTTAGACATAGATAGAGCAGGCCTCTTGACCGCGCACCAAAGAGCCTTGAATATTCTCTTAACTCCTTTAGTCCTGTCCTGATAAAACTTCATCGTTTTAACCGGACAAAAAACTCTCCTCAACTCTTCACAAACCATATTCGAGAGAATAGTGATCTCGAAAGATTTAGGCCATGGATGAGAAGGACGTTTGTTAATGACCAAGAATCCAGGTTGCAAGGCGCCTATGGCTTATCCATTCTAAAGTCCATGATCTTGCTAAAAGAGTGAACTTCACTGATTCTCAACTGTTGCCAGACTTACTCAGAAAAGTCTCCAAAGTCAGACCTTAATAAAGAAACCGAGTGTAAAGGCTCGAATCTGTCACCACCGCGGAATTCCAGAAACAACCTCTAAATTCTAAGCTGGCAAATCTTGCTGACACTTCTAAGTCATCTCAAACAATCTGAGAAGATCTATAAGGCCTTTATTAGATAGATCCAATCTCCTGCGTCTGAAGACAGCTGCCCGCATACTCCTGTACCCCTTGATGGTCGAGGAGGAAAAAATGTGTTTCCTTCTAAGGTTTAAGAAGAAATAGGCCACATGTGTTCTAGAGTTACTAAATAAAGAG
The DNA here is from genome assembly GCF_036898095.1 of Palaemon carinicauda. Classification (NCBI taxonomy): domain Eukaryota; kingdom Metazoa; phylum Arthropoda; class Malacostraca; order Decapoda; family Palaemonidae; genus Palaemon; species Palaemon carinicauda. Next base: position 38,834,252 of record NC_090746.1, on the reverse strand, counting down.
ACTGCTTTAGCTCTACACTACTCCATAAAACCTCCTATTTGGGCTGCAAAACCTTGAGGCAAAGGTCCTTTGTACAAGCGATAGCCTCAGCTGCCTCCTTCGAACAACCCTCTAGATCTTAGGGGTTTTCCGAAATACTGGAGGCAGCCAGACCTAAAGCTTGATGGTTTAAAATAAAGCGTTCGTGATCCTGACACAGGGAAACGGACTGATGACATGCTTCCAGCAAGAGTCCAGTATGGTTCCAGCATGCTGCATATGCTCAACATGTCGTGAGAGAGAGTCAAGATCTAGACCGCCTCCTGAAACGAAACCAGATCGGTCGCAAGAAACCGATATTGAAGCTAGGCTTGTTGAAAAGAAGCATCAACAACGTGAACCTCATGCTGTGAGGTTAAGACCTGATCGCATGTAACCAGCGAGAGTTCAACAAACTTAAAGCCAAAAGCTTGACGCGAGGGAGCGTTAGCTGCGTGGCCAAAGAGACGCGAAGGAGAGACAAGTCTGTCCATACTGCTGTGAGAAAAAGAGTTGACTGCATGCGTCTAGCATGCGACCAAAATGCCGCATGTGTTTGCATTGCTGTAAGGCGTCAACGTGCTGTATGCGTTCACCTTCCCGTGTGGATACAGCACTCTGTGTGCGTCCCGCCTGTTGCAAATCTACAGCGTACCGCGAGGAGGTGACAGCATCGCATCCGGTCAGTGGCACAGAGAAGCAACTGTTTGTCTATCATGACGCGGGAAAAACCTGACTGACCTTATCCAGAATATGTCCAGGCTGACACATGCGTCTAGGTTGCTTGGGATTTCAGATTGACCAGTTTGTCGCGAGCTGTCCGCGTGTAGCATGCGTCCGCATGAGTGGTAGTCGCGTGTCCCGCAGACCGCGAAGGTGAGACAACTTGTTGAAAGGATCAACTTTGATTGTCAGCGTGCAGCATACGACCAGAGTGGCGTCTGCGTCTGTGACTGCGTGAGGGAGAGACCAGAACTGGCGTCTGCGTCTGCGTGACGTCTGCCGTAAGGGAGAGACCAGACTGCCACATGCATCTCCTCTAACGCTTCCCGTAACACGAGCATATCTCTGCGAGGAAGCGTTGCTGAGCATCGGAGAACTACGCTGTCTGATACTATCGGAAGATCGTTTCTTTGGTCTACGGTAGTCCTTAGACTCTTTTAGGAGAAATTTATCCCCCTGAGAATCGTCAACGACAAAATGAGATGAAATTGACCTCTTTTAGCTCAGACCAAACCTACACTTGCAGGGCACCGTGTGCACCAACTCAAGCGTGAGTAATGGCTGTGAGAGATCATCAACCGTAGTCTCGTGAGCGACCTGGGAAAGCCCTTATGACATTTCCAGCGAGCCTTGTGCGCGACCTGAACGTATCTAATGCTGCGAGATACCGTCAACAGTAGTCGCTAGACCCCAGAGGAAAGTACTAGACATTCCCCCAAACTGGGGGAGGAGAAGAAGCATGAACAGAAGCAAACTGAGCACCTTTTCCCTCGATGAACTATGTGTCTTACACGATTTTGGTTCTGACACGTCGCCTTCTTTCGAAAAGAAAACCGTCGGCGAACATCAGTTACTGCAGGATAAGTTATTAGAAAACATACGACTCCTGAAAGGTCTTGGACGTATTGGTTGGTGACTACCAAGTCTAGGTTTTGCGTCCTTCGATGAGGACAAACTCTTTCTTCCCTGAAAGAGCGTAAGATTCCAGAGGAAGAGCTAGGATTGTATGCGACTTGTCTGACTTCCGCTTCTCTCGTGGAAGAAAACACGCTCAATTGCTTCCAGCTTAAGCATCGCGACACGCCTGCTGCGAGGGTAAGTTCTGTTTGCGTGCGTTCATGACGAGTAACTTCCTAGTCTAGTAGACAGGGAAAACGTAAAACGTCATCCTCGTCAGAGAACTGCGTCCTATTAAGCAGAAAAATGTCACAAGATCCGTGATACCATAACGATGACGAACTGATCGCTTCAAGATATCCAAACTTCGCTCTTCTCAAGAGACTATGTCACATGGTTGTGACGGCATAGTTCAACAATTGTAGGCGAAGAAAAGAGCTTTACTTCATCATTCCAAAGTGGAGAGGAAACGTCTTAAACTGCATCGACAGGATCGCTCAGTGGAACATACGTTTAGCGTACAAGGTCCGCGATATACCTCAGCCTTCCGACATTCCTTCTCCCAGGGGTTGGGAAGTAAGGAAGAGGTGTTGGGCTAGGAGTAAGACGGACATGAACAAATACCACCTCCAGTGCACTGCGCTATGTTTACGAGTCACTGAACAAGAGCGTTTTAAAACATAATATATTAAATCATAAAAGATCTGCCCGTGGTGGGAGATATACTCTTACGCTCTATTCTCATACAGGCCTTAATGCACTTCCTGCTGTTGCAGCTGCAGGCGCTGCTGCACCAACCTCTACAGCAAAGTTCGTTACTGCATTGAGGACGCGTTATTGCACTGACCATGAGCACTATCTCTGTACACTGTTACTCTTCCGGGAATGATTTAATGTTAATTTATTTATTTTCTTATTTCCTTACTGAGCCATCTTTCTCTATATGAGCCCTTTGGGTTAAAGCATCTTGCTTTCTCAACTAGGGTTGTAGCCTGGCTAGTAATAATAATAAAATAAATAGAGACACATTCAACGCAACTAGCTAAAACTCTAAAGTCGGAACGAGGAGCAGCAGGTATAAAATAAAAGGGAAACTCTTCAGAAAAACTCTCATGAGTTTCTGAAAGTCACTCCCTTCCTCCTTTCATAATCTATCCCAGGAAGAGAAGTCTTGATTCCTAGGAGTCCACTCCTTAGGATTCTGAATTCTGACCTCAATGCTTAGAGGTTTTAATTCTAGCTCTCCTAACCATGAATTAGCCCAACAGGCCTTGGTCCCAGAATATAATATCTTTCTAGTTAAGATTTATTTCTTAATATAGAGCCTGGAGCAACAATGTTCCAACGCTAGACGGTCATGGTCATGTAGACATCAAAGTCTATTGTCATAGGTAGCAAAGCGTCCACACTGATGCTGAAGCATCCACACTGACGCTGAAGCGTCCACACCGACGCTGAAGCATCCAACGTTCCGCTACGTTGACGCTGTGCTCCGTTGATGCACCGCTTCGCTCCGCTCTGCTGTCTGTCATGTCACTTGGTAGCATGCTCTGCTGCCTGGCGAACGTCGGCGCGCCTGAATAGACTGACACTAGGCGCTATGAGCGGTCGGCTGGCGTTGAGCAAGGAAAAGGAAAGTCACCTGTGCGGCCGCGTAAAACCGGAATCGTGACACCCAACCGCACTGCCAACGGCAGGCTGATAAGACTACATAAATGAAGATACTGTATTCACTTGGGCCCATAATTGGTCCATTCCATCTAATAGAGGGGTAGAAGATGAAGATGTCGACGTCAATGGCTCCAGAGCCGGCATAGGCGGAAACAATTCCGACCCGACATTTTCCCCTTCTTCCCATGCGCGCTTCCTGCCCTCCTTCCCAAAGGCTACCTGGCCGTCGGGAGATATAACCGGTGCCTGGGGCACCACTATTTCCTTACTTGCCTTCGGAAATATGTAGTAGCTTACGCATCCTATCATTAGGTACGTAAGGTCCCAGAGAGATTTTCTAGAAGCCTCTCACCCAGTTGCGTAATTTGTAACGAGCTGTATCCCTAGTCTCTACAGACTTGGGATTCTCAAGTCATCCGGTGTTCCTCCTGTAAAGAAAGGAAAACAGAATGAGTATATAATTGATTATCTCACTGATAAGCAATATATAAAAGTCATCATTTAACAAAATAGCTTAGGATAGTAAGATATAAAGGGATAGTACGAGACACATACTTGTGTATCCCCTGCAAGCAAATGCTGTTACCTCCCCTCAGTATTAACTATAAGGAGATTCCTCTACCAAGGTAACTCCACAAACAGGATTCTGTGACGGGCCGAGAGAAGGTTGTGACTCAAAGACCGTATGAAAGCAACTGAGTGAGTTTATTGTAGAACACTCTCCTTTATATACAAAAGCTCAAAGCAACAAGAATTTTCATGTTCAAAAATCAACACTGTTACAGAGGAGAAAACAGACATGTTATTTCAGGTTCTTTTTAGTGTGAGGGGAGAGCGAAGATACAAGCACAAAATGAACTATGTACGATCGTGTGACACACGGTTGGTACATGGCTCCCCCCCCCCCTAAAAATGACATACTGAACATGTTGAATAGGTGCCCTGAATCTGTAGAGATAGTAGTAAAAAACTGCGCCGATTAGCGGCAGTGAGTGGCTGTAAAAGTCGTTGGTTGGGCGCGAGCGAGTGGTGGATGATGGGTGGCTTTGTCGCCGCTCCGGCTCGTCATGGGGTAGGCGTGTGTGTCCTACGGCATTCATAGGCGTGTGTGTCCTACGGCATTCATAGGCGAGTGTGTCCTACGGCATTCATAGGCGTGTGTGTCCTACGGCATTCACGTCAGCTTCGGTTGAAGTTGAATAGGTGTCCTCTTCGTCAGGAGTGGAGGCGTTGATGGAGGTTTTGAAGGTCATGAAGTGGCTGTCCATAAGGGCGTCGGCTTTGGTCATCAAGTCCTTTATGGGTAAACTATCGACATCGGGTATGGCAGCGTGTACAGGTTCGGGTCAACGGCTTACCCCAAGGGCAGGAAGTAGGTTCACCTCACGAGGAGAGCCGTCAGCGGAAGGTTGCAGGCGAGTGATACTGGTCATTTTCCCGAGGTGAGCGAAGCCCTTTGGTCCCCCAACGGTTATTGAGAGAGCTGAAAAAGCTTTGCTATACGGGTGGCTGGCGACAGCGAGTACTGCTGCAAAAGGTATGCGTTGATGGCGTCATGGCAGCAGTGAGAGGTGGGGGGGAGGGGGGGGCAGGAGGAGCGAGTCGCTCCGGGGTCACCAATGTGACGGGCCGGGAGAGGGTTGCGACTCAAAGACCGTATGAAAGCAACTGAGTGAGTTTATTGTAGAACACTCTCCTTTATATACAAAAGCTCAAAGCAACAAGAATTTTCATGTTAAAAAATCATCACTGTTAGAGAGGAGAAAACAGATATGTTATTTCAGGTTCTTTTTAGTGCGAGGGGAGAGCGAAGATACAAGCACAAAATGAACTATGTACGATCGTGTGACACACGGTTGGTACAATTCTAACCCCTAGGGGTAGAAAAGTGTATGTCACTGTCCCTTTTTCTTCTCAACATGACAAATTCGTAGGTAATTTGTATTTTTCCTAACTATACAAACCTTAGCTATTTAATATGGGTTATTACTTTCGGCGTAGCTGAAATGATGAGCCATTAGAATTTTAACGAGGGTTTACTACCCCACCACTAGTTAGCAGGGGGTAGGGAGGGTAGCTTGCTACACCCCCCCCCCCCCCCCCCACAAACACCTGTGCTTAAGCTCACTTTGCTTAGAGGTAGGACTTCACGGGGGATAAGGCTGGTGGGCAAGTTTGATTAAATAGCTAAGGTTTGTATAGTTAGGAAAAATACAAATTACCTACGAATTTGTCATTTGTTCCGTAACTGACATACAAACCCTGCTATTTAATATGGGTGACTCACCCGTTAGGAAGGGTGGAAAGTCCCAGCCAGTACTGGCTTTTGGCTTTGCCCGGGGACTCAGTATCTGAGTGTGTCAGCACTCAACAATAAGGAGTCCCTGCACCTCGCTAGAACCTTGCTAAGCAAGAGCTGCGGCCTACATAAGCTGTGTGTGAAGGTATGAAGTGTGACTCGTCCTAGGAAGTTGACCTGTAGTCCTTTAGATGGAAACTTTAGGCTAGGACTCTCCCAATACCGCCTCGTCAGGGTATGGGGACGTGACAGTATTAGCTTAACACTAGGAACACAAGGAAACATGGTTTACCTGCAGTGGTTCGAGGTCAGCTATGCAGAGAACCCAGGATGCTGCTTTCCCCAAGAGAGGGGAGGATGAAGAAATGAATAAGGGCCAGACATACCTTTTCATTCATGCAGACTAAGACTGGGTAACAATGCCCTCAACCTTCTGCTACTTGTCCATTAAGGAGCCTGAGGTTTTAAACCAGCTGTTGTGCAGCCACCACAAGGCCAATAGAAAACGTATTGAGCCTCCTGTGGGTCACGTCTTGCAGGTACTGGGCTGTGAAGGTCGTCTGACGCTTCCACACCCCAGCTTATAGCACCTGCGTCACTGAAAAGTTTTTCTTGAAGGCCAGGGACGTAGCTATGCCCCTGACGTCATGTGCTCTAGGGCGACGTGACGGAAGAGGGTCTGGATTCAGGGACAGATGGATCACCCTACGAATTCATGCCGAGATGGTATTCTTGGTAACCCTCCTCCTAGTCCTCCCAGTGCTCACAAACAACGGCTGCACCTGGGGACGAACTGCAGCCGTTCCTTTGAGATATAGCCTCAGACTCCTTACTGGACACAGTAGGAGATGGTCTGGGTCATCTGTTACAGAACGAAGACTCGAAATCTGGAAGGAGTCGAACCGAGGGTCCGGCACTCCCGGATTCTGAGTCTTGGCAATAAACTCAGAGACGAATCTGAACGTTACCTCCCCCCATCCCCTTGAATGGGCGATGTCATAAGAGAGACCATGAAGTTCACTGACTCGCTTGGCCGAGGCCAAAGCTAGCAGGAACACCATCTTCCAAGTTAGGTGGCGATCTGAAGCCTGGCGTAATGGTTCGTAGGGAGGTCTCTTAAGAGACCTGAGAACTCGAACCATGTTCCATGGAGGAGGTCTCACTTCCGACTGAGGGCAGGTAAGTTAATAACTTCGGATGAGTAGGGAAATTTCCAGCATGGAAGAAATGTCCACTCCTTTGAGCCTGAAGGCTAGACTTAAGGCTGAGCGATAGCCTTTCACTGCTGAGACTGAAAGGCGCATTTCATCCCGCAAATACACGAAGAACTCCGCTATTGCTGGAATAGTGGCATCGAGGGGAGAGATACCCCTTCCACGACACCAACCACAGAAGACTCCCCACTTTGCCTGGTAGACAGATGCGGATGACCTTCGCAGGTGTCCAGACATCCTGACCGCAACTTGTTGCGAAAATCCTCTCTCGGCGAGGAGATGCTGGATAGTCTCCAGGCGTGAAGTCGTAGCTTTGTGGAAGATGTTGGCGTGTGGTTGTTTGAGTAGCTCGTGTCGTGGAGGGAGTTCTCTCGGAAGTTCCGTTAGGAGTTGCAGAAGGTCCGGAAACCATTCCGCGTGATGCCATAGCGGAGCTATAAGGGTTATCGAAAGATTGACCGATATTCAGGTCTTGTTGAGCACCCTCCTCATCAGACAGAACGGGGGAAAGGCGTATATGTCGATGTTGTCCCACCGTTGTTGGAAGGCATCTTGCCAGAGCGCCTTGGGATCCGGGACTGGGGAGCAGTACAGCGGAAGCTTGAAGTTCAGCGCTGTAGCGAACAAATCCAAAGTCGGGGAACCCCACAAAGTCAGGACTTTGTTGGCTACTAGATGATCCAAAGACCACTTGGTACTCACTATCTGAGACGCTCTGCTCAGACAGTCGGCGAGCACATTCCTCTTGCCTGAAATGAAGCAAGCCGATAGTGGAATCGAGTGGGCTTCGGTCTATCTCAGTATCTCTACTGCAAGATGGAATAGCTGCTTTGAAAAGGTACCTCCTTGCTTGTTGATGTAAGCCACTACTGTGGTGTTGTCGCTCATCACCACCACAGAGTGACCTGCCAGGTTTTGTTGGAACTGTTGAAGGGCCAGGAATACGGCCTTCATTTCTAGCAGATTTATATGGAGGCACTTTTCTGATTCTGACCACAGGCCTGAGGTCCTGTGTTGCAGAACGTGGACCCCCCACCCTTTCTTTGAGGCATCCGAAAACAGCATCAAATCCTGGGGGAGGACGAGAAGATCCACTCCTCTTCGTAGGTTCTCGTCTGTCACCCACCACTGAAGGTCCGTCTGTTCCGCAGGACCCATAGGGATCATGACGTCCGGGGAATTGTAACCCTGATTGCACCGAGACTTGAGTCGGCATTGGAGGGATCTCATCCTGAGGTGACCGTTGGGAACTAGACGAGCCAAGGATGATAGGTGACCGAGGAGACGTAACCACGATTGGGCTGGGAGTTCTTCTCGTCTGAGGAAAGGAACTGCGACCCTCCTCAGCCTTGAATCCTGTCGTCTGATGGGAAGGCTTTGTGGAGATTGGTGTCTATGATCATGCCTAGATATACTAGTCTTTGAGTGGGAAGCAGAGAGGACTTCTCGAGATTTACCATGATCCCCAGATCTTGGCAAAGTCCCAGAAGTTTGTCTCGGTGTCGAAGAAGGGATGACTCTGAGTCTGCTAGGATCAGCCAGTCGTCTAGATAACGGAGTAGACGGATGCCGATCCTGTGTGCCCACAACGATATTAGGGTGAACACTCTGGTGTAAACCTGTGGTGCTGTGGAGAGACCGAAACACAGCACCTTGAACTGGTACACCTTGTTGTCTAGGCTGAATCTTAAGTACTTCCTTGAAGACGGATGGATTGGGATCTGGAAGTATGCGTCCTTCAGATCCAGTGTACACGTGAAGTCTTGCGGTCTCACTGCAAGTCTGACCGTGTCTGCGGTCTCCATGCTGAACGGAGTTTGCTTGACAAACCTGTTCAGAGCTGAGAGGTCGATGACTGGTCTCCAGCCTGCAGACGCCTTCTTTACAAGAAAGAGTCGACTGAAGAAGCCTGGGGACCCGTCGAGGACCTCTTGGAGAGCGCCCTTCTTCAACATGGTCTCGACTTCTGCCCGAAGGGCTTGCCCCCTTGCCGATCCCATGGCAAGGGAGCTCAACGACACTGGATTCGCTGTCAGGGGAGGTAGAGATGTTGTGAACGGGACGCGATATCCTTAACTGATTACGGAAATCGTCCAGGAATCGGCCCCGAGTTGCTGCCACCTGTTCGCGCAACTTTGTAGGCATCCCCCTACTGGTGGACATGCAGGGGGACTGCCAATCCTAGCGTTTGCAGCCTCGGCCGCTCCCTCTAGGATCCTTTCCTCCCCTGGAGGACTTTTTGCCTTTCTTATCCTTGACAGGAAAGGGCTTCGACACCGTCGTCTTCGCTGCAGCTGCCGGTTTCGTGGTCTTGGTAGGACGTGGTTGCTGGGGTGCTGGAGGTTTATAGGGCTTCGATGTTAGAGCCCTATGTAGGAGAGAGTCCTGGTTGGACTTCCTCCACCTCTCAGCCGCCTGCTCCACGTTCTTAGGCTCGAACAAGTTCTTCCCCATAACGGAAGAATGACTGAGCCTGCTGATCTCGGTATTGGGGACCTTTTGATGGAATCTCTCAGACACCGCATCTCGACGTTTCAAGATGGTATTAACCCACAAGTTCAAGACTTGGTGGGCTAAAAACTCGATCGTGCCAGTGCCCGAGAGTAAAAAGGTCTCCATGGCCTTCCTGGTACTTTCTTTGGACAAGTCCTCTGAGCGTAACAGGATGCCTAGGGACCCTAGCCAGATGTCCAGCCACGAAGTTGCCCGCATAGCACATTTCGCTACCTTCTCCTGGCTAAGGATCTCCGTCGCCGAGAACAAGACCTGCCGGTTGGAGTCTCTCTCTAGAGGGACTCCCCTGGTAAGCTCTTCCAAAGAGTGGTGTAGGGGAAGAGCTAAACAAGTCTCCTCAACAATGTCAAAGTACCTCCTCAGTTGGACACAAGGAGGTGGGAGGAGTTTGTTGCCGGCGCTGGATCGGCTGGAGGAGGCAAGCTCGGAGAGCTGGACTTCGACCTTGTCTCTGGCACTCTTAACCCCTTGAGACCAGGGCAAAGGCGCACTGGCCTTTGAGGGTTTTTGAGTCCCAAAGACTCGGTCCAAGACCATGTCTTTGCCCTCACGAGGAGGAATCTCTTGATCCACAAACCCATTGAGATTCCTCATAAGGGTCAGAACCTGCCAGAACGCATGCTCTGACTCCTGCAGCTCTCCTCCTGAAGGGCTAGCAGCGAAATCTCCTGTCCCCAAAGGCTCTTCTTGGGGGGACTCGTGGACGTTTTCCGAGTGCTTGGCTGGCTCCGGTCTAAGCCTTGAAGATGACTTCGGCACAGTCCTGGAGTCCTTCGACTCCTTCCTGGGAGGGATGCAGGACTCCAACAACGATGGTGGGAGGCTCTTCTCCACCCCTACCCGAGACAACTTTCCAGCGAGAGGTGGGGTTTCCCCCATTGGTGCGATGGGGGAACGCCTCACTTCGTGTGACTCCCCTGAGGACGGAAAATCTTCGTCCGAAGGGGAGGGAGTGAAAGTCTCAGGGGGTGAGGAGGCCTTCCTCAAGGACTTACGAGGAGTCAGCTTCGCCCTCGGAGAAGCTACCTTCGCCCTCGGAGAAGCTACCATGTTCGACACTCCTCTCTTCCTCTTCAGGGGAGTAGAAGCTGCCAATGATTTGTGGCCCAGCTCAAGAGAGAAAAGGCTTAAAAGCCTGCATGACCGCTCTGACCAGGGACCCAAACCAAGGCTGCTGACTGACAGAAACTCCCTCAGGAGGGAAGGGGATCGACCGATCCCTAGGAGGAGTTACCAAAGGGGGGTTCACCTGAAAAGATGAAAGAGAAGAAAAGTCCCTGGACCTTTCCGGAATCTTCCCCCCCGCCGGCAAGCGCGCTGTTCTGCGCTTGCGGGGGGGGGGGGGGGGGGGACACGACGATGACCGGCCGCGCGTTGTCTTGCAGCCTCGCACGTGGGGGGTTGAGGATCGCGCTGGGGAGCGTGCAGGCGTTCGCGCGATGGGAAATACCCTGGGTCGCGTGCGGGAGACTGTTGGCGCGCGCAGGCGCGCGATGGCGCGAGCTGGTGAAGGCAGAGGGTGCTCTGAAGGATGGATAAGCGCTCGCGTGCGCAAAGGTAACTTCGCACGCAGGGTCCGGCCGAATAGCCCGTGCGGGCGATACCGTTGGGCGCGCGCACGCAGGAGACACCTCTCTTATGTGCGGGCGCGCATGAGAGCACACATCTGGCTGTGGCGATGGGTGTGGGCGCGCAACCTCGTGGACGCGCGTCGGAGACTGCGCGCTAGCGAGGGATGGCGCGCAGGCGGGGACCGATGGCGCGTTGGCGATCTCTGGCACGTTGGTGAGCGCTGGCGAGCAGGGGAAGAAGTTAGCTTCCCCACTGCGCCCAGATCAGAAGATCGTGGGCACGCAGGAGATCAATGGCGTGGAGAGCGCGGGCGCGCAGGAGAACGCTGGCGCACAGGAGAGCGCTGGCGCGTAGGCAAGCGCTGGCGCGCAACAGAACAAAGGCGCGCATGGCGTGCAGCAGGTTGAGAGCGCGCAGTAGCACGCTGGCGATCTGGAGAGCGCTGGCGCGCTTTAACAGAAACTTCTTCTGCCGATGAGCGCTTGCGCGCAGGTGAGCACTGGCACACAGGTGAGTGTTGGCGCGCAGGAGAAACCTGGCGTGTAAGGGACGTATGCACTATCTTGCACATACGCCCTTGATGCCCCGAAGGGACCGTTGCCTGTTTTACAACAGGATGCGTTGGTGCCCACAGCGCATCAGCAGCCAGGAACAGCGACGGCAGGTCAGCAGGTCTGACGGGTGGAAGGTCGGCGTGTCCTTTGTAAGGACGACCTTCCCCCGAAGGAGATCACAAACGATCTGCAGAAAGGTCCAGGGTTGTAGCTGGGAGAGTCGGAGAACGATGGCGAGGTTCCTCTGCGGCGTACTGCAGAGACGATGAACCGAAGAGGCGCCTCCTAACACCCTTGTGAGGTGAAGGAAGGCCTCTACGGCGAAGAGGAAGGCGAGCTTTACGCCTTATACGCCCTCTGGGGCCCGTGGGGTCAGCGGGCTGACCATCAGCAGTCCTCCGAAGAGGAGTCTCTGTGAGTGAACTCCCCCGAGGGGGAGAATCACCGGCAGGAGAGACCGTTGGACTTAGTTCCTCCCTCGAAGGATGTGCAGAGGGAGGAACTAAGCCTTCAGCTACAGCAGGATCATCACGAGCAGAGGTTTGAGATAACGCCCTGGTCAGGGTCGCGCGTGAATGGCAGGCGCGATACTGGAATCTCGCGCGCGCACGCATTCGCGTGGGCGGACGCGAGGGCACGATGGTGAGGATACAGGAGCGAGGGAGCGATGGCGATAGAGCGGGCGCGTGGGCGCATGAGCGAGCAGCAGCTGGAGCGGGCGCGCGGTCGCAAGAGCGCGCAGGCGATGGCGAGGGCGTGTAGCGCGCAGGAGCCGGCACGGGAGGTGGCCGAACGCGCGGGCGCGCAGCGACCTGATGCGGCCCCGGAGGGCGCGAGATAATGGGGGCGCCTGAGCACGTGTCCGGAAGAACCGGGCGAGGGCACGTGAGCGCTGGAGCAGGGTCATGAGCGGCCGGGATGGCGCGTTGGTGCTGGTCTGATAGGACCGGCATGCTCCAGCACGCCGGCGATCGTGGGCGCGCTGGAGGTTACCTTGGGCGCCTTGAAGACAGGAACGGAGCGTGTGGCAGGAACAGGGCGCGTAACCGGAGCGTCGTGCGCGGTTGCATCATATGCAAGCTCGCACGGTCTAGAGGGAGAGCCCAGAGGCGGCCGTGAGCGCCCGTGCGCTAACTTGGGAGCCTCCTGGGGGACGCGCTGGGATGTCGTAGCGCGTTGGTGAGCGCGTGAGCGCTGGAGCTGCAACCGCGCGTGGGCGCGTATCGCGCGTCTCCCCAGACGGGCGCGACGAGTCCGGAGGAGCCTGTGGGCGCCTGTGCGCCAGCGGAGGGGCCTCCTGGACTGTGCGCGATGATGCAGGAACTGGTGGACGCCGGGGCGCGTGAGCACAGATGGCCGCGTATGCGCAGGTGAGCGCTGGAGCGCCGTGTCAGGAACTGCTGGTGGGCGCGTATGCACAGGTGAGCACTGGCGTGTTGTATCAGGAACTGCTGGAGGGCGCCGGGGCGCCGAAGGGCGTGGGCGCCTAGGGGGACCCTGGCGCGTAGCAGGAACGGTGGCGCGTAGCAGGAATGGTGGCGCGAACACGTAAGGGTGAGCGCCGTGGCGCAAAGTCAGGAACAGCGGCAGGCACAGCAGCGACAGCAACAGGAGAGCGCACAGGAGGAACCTGGCGCTTGAGGGCAAGAGGCGCGGTTTTGCGCTCAAGACCCTTCAGCCCCGAAGGGCCCAGAGACTGCGCAGAGGCAGTATCAGGTGGCGCGTCACGCGCATCAGGAACTTTAGATGTGGATGGTCTGAGAGACTGGTCACTATGTCCCGAAGAACGACCATTATCCGAAGGTGATAGCGAACGATCCCTGGAGAGGTCTACGTTGGTAGCTGGCAAGACTGGTGAACGGCAAGTCGTCTCCTCCGCAGAGGACTGTGGTGACGACGAGCCGAAGAGGCGCCTCTTAACCCCCTTGTAAGGAGAAGGAAGGCCTCTACGGCGAAGGGGAGGACGAGCCTTCCGCCTTATACGCCCACGAGGGGCCGTGGGATCAGCAAGCTGACCATCGATGGGCCTCCGAAGAGGAGTATCTGATAGTGAACTCTCCCGAGAGGGAGAATCACCGGCAGGAGAGACCGTGGGACTTAGATCCTCCCTCGAAGGATGTTCGGGGGGAGAATCTAAGCCGTCAGCTACCTCAGCCACAGGAACGGGGGTTTGGCTAGACCCACGGGATGTCTCCGTCACCACAACGTCAACCACAGACAGAGGATCTATCTCCGCTGTAGTTGGCGATTGTTTGACGGCTGCACCCAGTTTGATCATGTCAAACAGGGCTTCCTTGGAGGGCGAACCCTGCAGCCCCAAGGAAGCCCAAAGCCGCAACAAATCATTATTAGACATAAAATCCTCCTCCGGGGGAGGAGAGGCAGCTGCCTCGCTATGGGAGGCAACTACCTCTCCCGCACCCCGGGATCGGTCAACAGCACAGCGGTCTACGCTACCACTTGCCGGCCTCTCGGAAGAGACCGCTCGAGGGGGAGCTTCGGAGGAGGAAAGGGCAACGGAAGAAGAAGTCCTGGAATTTTCTCTCTTCAGAGAAGCCTCTGAAGGAGAAAGATCCCTTTTGGCCTTCTTTTTACGGCGCCGGGCAAGCCTCTCCCACTGGGAGGTAGACCACTCCCTACATTCAATACATACATTACCACTATCACACCGTTGGCCCCTACAGAGAGGACACAAGGTGCGGGAATCAGTGTCGACCGCCGACATAAAGGTCCCACAAGGGCGGCCGGGAAGTCCAGGACAAGTACGCATTATCAATAGAGGCCAACTTCAATCACACCGCGAAAGAGAAAAAGCAAAAACAGATTAATTATGGCAGTCAAAGCGAGGGAGAGCACAGGCAGGTCTGTTCTCTTCCCGAGCCAAAAGTAAAGTGGGACTTTCACCGGTGTGTGTGAGGGGGGGGGGGGGGCTATCTACCCCTCCCTACCCCCCGCTAACTAGCGGCGGGGTAGTAAACCCTCGTTAAAACTTTTATGGCTCGTCATTCAGCTACGCCGAAGTAATTACTCCATGTAAATAGCGTGGTTTGTATTTCAGTTACGGAACAAACTCTGTTTCAGTATCGGCGCCATCCTAGGCAGCAGGAGAATCTTCTATTCTCCAGCCTAGGGTGTGCCAACACAGTTGAGGGGACGGCAGCAGTGCCACCTCCTCTCAACAAGGGAGATACAGAGTTCCTTTGCCGCGCCATCCTATGCCTTAGAAGATAATACACTTAAGCCTAGGGTCTGCGAGCATAGGACTAGTCTACTAGGCCACAGGGAGAA